>NC_056730.1:372942304-373097304 GCF_019279795.1 Protopterus annectens
CCCCACTGTTTGGCATTTCCCTTGCGCATAATGCAGTGGGGTTTCCAGCCATGTGGCCTAATGCATATTATGGGGTACCCAGTGTGGACAGAGTACCTGTTATCCCAAGTTGCTGTTAGTTCTCTGCAAGTATCCCAGTAGCCCACTCTATTCCCTTGCATACATGCAGCAGGTCCATACATATACTACCATAGTCTAGTACCCCGTACATTTGTTGTATAGGATAGTAAGTTACCTTGCGAATGTAGCAGTTGAGAGACCTGTGTTTCAGGGCTGACTTTGTCTGATGCATGCAGTATACAGCCAATACATGGTTAGGTACAGGTTGTATGGTCTGGTTGCCATCCTCTTTACTATGTATGCAAGTCAGAGTAAGGTGTCAGTCCCTAGGACCCTAGGTTGTCAGTGCATGTGGTATGCATTGTCTCTGGCCAAGGCCAGGGCATACTGGGCATGCCTACATCTGCCTACAGGGACAGCCTCAGGGGGTTCCTCCTCCGAGTCACCCTGTATGTGTTGCTTTTGGGACCTAGGTACTGGTGTGGGGTGTGTATCCATTCCCTCTGATGATCCTATTGCAGCGGTTTCCACATGATTGTATTGTGTAGCATGACACATACTGTGCACATATGGCTGGAGAGTACCGCAGGGCTCCACCAGTTATATCTAGACACTGGTACTGTGACTTGAGAAGCCCAAACACATGGTCTATGATGTTCCCAGTTTGTGTGTGTGTGTGCTTTATTATGGCATTCTTCAGTGGGTGTGTGTTGCATTTCTGATGGGTGTCATGATCCACGGTTCTAGTGTGTAGCCATCATCCCCCAGTAGATGGCCGTATGGGTTATCCCCCCTGACAAGCACCTGGTATAGCTGTGATGCATGCCAGATATGAGAGTCATGATAACTGCCAGGGCTGCCAGCACACACATTCATGATAATGCCCTGGGCATTGCACATGACCTGGCAGTTGATGGAGTGATAACCCTTGCGGTTGATGTAAACTCTACCCTCCTCAATGGGTGGTGCTTTGATGTGTACATGAGTGCAGTCTATGGCACCCAGTACTTCAGGGTAGTGTGCTACATGGTAGAAGAGTCACAGGGTCCTTATTAGAACATTGACTTTTTAAAACATCGAATGTTCTAATATCAACCCCTATTCAGCGAATGCTGACAACATCGAACATGCAGAACAGCAAATTTTTTCCAAGGGAAAAAAATTTGCTGTTCCGACACACATACACACAACACAAATATACCAAACAAACAGCAATCCACACACATACACCTAAAATTTCTACATCTAACCCTACACTAAACTGTACAGACACCACTAGCTATCCACTTACCTTAACCCTAACTCTAAGGTCCGTCACTATCGCACACCCACCTCACCCGCGCCCTAACCCTAACTCACCTACCCCACCCTAACCCTCACATCCAAACAATCGCACACTTACCTGACCCACACCCTAACCCTAACTCACCTACCCTACACCCTAACCCTCACATCCACACAATCGCACATTTACCTGATCCCGACCCGTAACTTTCCACCACAGTGCTGAACATAGTGAAGCCACAGGAACGGCCAACCAAATTCCTTCCCTAGGAAGAAATTTGGTGTTCTGCAGCTTCGCTATTTTCAGCGTTCACTGAATAGGGGTTGATATTAGAACATTCAAAGTTGTGAATCTTTGATGTTCTAATATAGACCTGAGTCACATACTGCTAGCCCTCTCCTCAGGGATGCAGAGTAAATAAATGTGCTCACTGGCTTGTGTTAGCATGGCATCCAGGAACTGGTGGAGTACCCAGGATGCTGATGTCTGTGAGACCCCCATCATGTCCCCAGTTGGTCTTTGGAAAGTACCTGTAGCTAGTATCCTAAGGGAAACTTATACGTTTGTTTCCACTGGGATCGGTTCCCCTCTATTAGCTCTGTATCTGAGTTGAGGGCGACAGAGTTCGGTGAGTTCTTGTAGTATGTCCCTGTCCACCCTGTAGCACTCTACAATCTCCAGCTCATGCAGCTCCTTGAAGGTTACCCTGGGCCTGAACACTCTTCTCCTTCTCACTCTAGGCCTATTGTCAGCATCAGCATCAGCACTGACCTCAGCATCTAGCACATACAGATCTAGCAGAGCTGCAGCAGCCCCTAGCATTGCTTTGGTTAAAAATACTATGCTTGTACTCAACTGCTGCAGAGTATGGGGGTGAAACCAGATTGTAGGGTGTATGCAACTTTTCTAGTGCTCTGCTGTAGGTGCAGTCTGTGTGACTGGCTACCTATGATGCATTCCATCTGCCAAGTACACCATTATCAGTGTTTTAATGGCCCAGTTTAAATGGTACAGGGGCCATCAATAATTTATATATGATTGGCTTTCCCAGGCAATTTTCTTTTTTTTTTTAACAGCCTTCCCTGCTAAGCACTGTGGCACAGTGCTCAAACCTGTACCCCAGATATAAACAATGCTCAGCACTCAATGGACACACAGCCATAGACTGGCACAATCAGCACAGTGGTGCATCACGCAAATGTGTTCAAACTATCTAAAACACATGTGCCGAAGTTATGCAAAGCTTAGCAGGCACTGGACACACCCCCCTGCTCAAGTCAGCAACGCGTCATGCCTACAGGCACCATTGAGCTCCAATGTCCTTAAAGAAATACAGACGCACCCCATTTTGATGTCAGCTACCTCTTATGTGGGCACCAACAAGTTCTGGGGCTATACGGATGTGATCTGCGGGCATGGATAACCACTTTTCCTACTCAGTAACCCCAGCTTATTTGCATACAGATCCATGCACACAGCCAGGAAACTGCACTATTCCAGACCCTGCCTCCTTAGCAACCACAGAAATTTACCATTGTAATATTCCATGCAAGGCCCTATAATACACTATTGTCACATATTTATTTATTTTTTATTACACTTTTAAATATTTTCTTTTTGCATAACATCATGTTTGCACACTGCTACGTACCGCCCAAACATAATATGAGTATTAAAAAAAATAATTATTTTAAATTATTTTCCATTACGTTTTGGACACACAGGGCATAGTTTTACACATATCTGTGTCTGATATGCTATTTCTGTCCTTCTAACTGGCCTTTACAACCCCTGTTCACTTTTTTATCTCATGTACATGGAATTTTTCTGTGCACACTTCGGACACCAACACGGTTAAACAGCCTCATTTGCATGCAATTCACCTGATTATGAGGTGATTTGCATGACACAGAAACTTCCGTGTTCACACACTCATGCAGTCCCTTCAGCTCCATTTACTGGATCTTATGGCTGCTTACTTCCATGTAAGCTTCGTGCCACTATGCCTACACAGAAAATTAATCCATGTAGGCTTTATTGAATTCCCCCTTAAGATTTTTCAGCCCCCTTTTCCAAACTGCCCAAGGGATTTTCTTCCTCCTCATCCAGTTTCAGCAAAAAATAGAATAAACAGTCTCAAAAGAATTCAGGTAAATAGATATTTAAGAAGAAATGGCAAGGAGGTTCCAAAACAAACTCTCAAACCTCCCAAAACCAAAGACACCCTCACAAGTCTAAATGACTATTCAAGAGACCTTGTGCTCCCCTCCCATCCTGGCCCTCTTTCTCTTCCAGAAAGTCTGAATCTCCATTTTTATCTTTGGCAACAGACTGTTTCAGACAAATGGGTTCGGAAAATCATTCATCAGTGTTACAGACAGCAGTGGGAGGAAATTCCTCATTCTGCAAATCAGACTCTTTTGTTTCCATCTGTTCTTCATCACATGCTGTTTCAAGATGTTGTGCAAACAGTTCCTCCTTCCTAGGTAGGAAAGGGTTTTTATTAAAGGATTTTCCTAGTCCAAAGAAAGAAAACACTTGGAGACAATTTCTGTATCTTTCTTTCCTAAACTAGTTTGTGATAGTGCGCAAATTGAAAATGTTACTTCACAAACTGTTGCCCGTTCTTCCTCTTTCATGTTTCCTGGTAACACTAGACTTAAAAGATGCTTATCATCACATTCCTATTCTTCCACACTTCAGATGTTTCTTAAGATTTTGTGTGTCTGGATCACATTATCAGTTCTCTGCCATACCCTTTGGACTATCCACTGCACTGAGTGTACACAACGTGTATAGTTCCAGTTATAGCTCATTGCAGGCTACAGGTTATCAACATTTTTCTGTATTTAGATTACTTGTTTATCTTTGCATCTCTCTCTTGGGTGAGAGATCTCTTATACAAGCTGGGATTCCAAGAGAACATTCAAAAGTCTTTCTTGATTCCCTCACACAGGATTGTGTTCCCATGATGTCAACTAGACACCTCTATACAAAGAGCTTTTCTTCCACAGGAAAACATAGATCTTTATTTACATCTGTTTCTACGTTTTCCAACTTTGATTTTAGTCACTGCGAGGGAATACCTCTGGATTTTGGGTCTCACGGCATCTACGATTTTCATGATACTCCTGGCAAGACTCCACATGAGAAAAATACAGTGGTATCTGAAATCTCTTTGGTCCCAGCATCAATGCCCTTTATCTTTTCAGATCCCAGTACTGGTTTGTCAGAAAAGAAATCAATTGGTGGTGACAACAGATATCCTTAAATCAAGGTCTCCTCTTCTATCTCCTCCAAAGCACTCAGTCACCACAGATGCTTCAGACTTTGTTTGAGGAACAGTTTCATGAGAGATAAAAGTGCAGGGGGTGTGGGACACCAAGGACAGATGCAAGCATATAAATATCAAGAAGATGCTTGCCTTGATCAAGGCACTCAGTTCTCTGAACTATCGTTGGTCCCCAGGACCTCTTCAAGTGGTTAGAGACAATACCACAGTAATATGGTACATCAACAAGCAAGGGGGAATCAGGTCATACCCCCTTTGCAGACAAGCCAAGTTAGCTTGGGATATAGCTTCACAGCACAGTCTCACTACAGATATCCTACATTCTGTCAGAGCAAAATTATGTGGCAGACAAACTGAGCAGGACCAGGGCAGGCCCTCACAAAAATATAAATATATATCCATCAGTTTTCCAAGATTTGATCCATCTGTGGGGATTTCCTCAGGTAGGCCTCTCTGCCTCCTCTCTAAACAATCTACTGGCAAAATTCTGTTAAAGGACTCAATACAAGAAGGCCTGGAATGCAGATGCCTTTTCTTTTCTGTTCTTTGGACAGTAATGTTCCTGTATGCCTTTCCTATTTTTCCGCTAATATCCAAGGGGTTTACTATCACAATGCCGATGTACACTTGCACAGCTATGAAGTATTCGAACAACAGATGTTCGAATACTTCATATTTCGGCAGGTGATGTGAGCAAACGTTACCATTGCGAATGGACTGTGCATTCACAATTCTAACGTTCGCTCATGTGAGGAGATCGCGGTACAGTGCGGTTAGGGAAATACATCCCTTTCCTCACTGTAGTGCGATCTCGGAGTTGGAATATTAAGTTGGGGGGTGCAGGGGGGCTTGCCCCCCTGCATAACTGTGTGTTTAGGCTGGTTAGGTAGATAGTTACAGGATTAGTGGGAGTGCTGTGTATTGCCGAAAATGTCGCAAGCAACATTTTCGACAATACACAGCTATTTTCGACTTTAGGAAAATTTGGAAATGTTCATTTCCGATGTATAAATTCGACAATGCAGACATGTTTTGTTCTGATATTCGAATTTATGATAGTAAATCTATCCAAGGTCCTTCTGAAGATTCAGAAGGAAATCCCCAAGATCACTGTGGTGACTCTCTTTTGGCCCAGGAAACTGTGGTTCTCCCTTCTTTTGAAGTGGCCAGGGGCAATTACAACAAGCTTCCTCAGAGAATAGATCTACTCACACAAAACCTGGGGTCTTTGATATACCCCAGCATCAATCATCTTCAACTGACTGCCTGGATGACAGGGTCTTAATTCTTTTAGGTGCCTGTTTTTCTGAGGATATGCAGCAGGTACTAACGGAGGCAAGAAAATCTGCTACTAGAAAATCGTATATTAGCAAATGGAAAAGGTTTTCTAGTTGGTGCCAACAACATAACCAGCACCCATTCAGGGCTAGCTGTTGTCTAGTTTTACAATATTTGTGTGAATTACTATACTATGGGCTTTCTTAATCCTCTGTCAAGGTTAATTTATTAGCCATTTCAGCATGCCTGCCCACGAATCCTCATCTTTTAAGACAGACGCAAGTCAAAATGCTGTTGAAAGGGGTTTAGCATAAGAAGCCTTTAAGTAAACCAGTGGCCCCTCCTTGCAATCTTAACTTTGTGCTAGATAAACTAACACTTGCCCCATTTGAACCAGCTAATCCAGCTGACTTGAGGTTCTTAACATGAAAAACAGAAAACATGAAAAACAGTTTTATTGATTGCCCTCACCTCTGCAAGAAGGGTATCTTAGTTGCAAGCTCTTATGGTGAGTGAACCCTACCTCATTTTTCACAAGCACAAGGTTTCTTTGAAAACTAATCCTTCTTTTATGCCTAAAGTGGTATCTGAGTTTACTTTAAGTCAAACTATCCATCTCCCTATTTTCTTTCCTAAACCTAAAAATGAGTGAGAAAGGATATTCCATACCTTGGATGTTCACAGAGAACTCAGGTACTATCTTGACAGAACTATATCTTTCAGATCATTGGATCAATTGTTAATTTCTTGTGAAGGCAAGAAGAAGGGACAACCCATGTAAAAACAAACTATTCAAAATTGTTGTCTAAGGCTATTACCTTTTGTTATACTCACCATGACAAATCCATTCCAGGAAGGGTCAATACCCACTCTACAAGGACCTTGGCTTCTTCTATGGTCTTTTGGAAATGGTTTGATTGTAGAAGTATTCTAGAAGCTGCTACTTGGTTCTCTCTACATACTTTTACAAAGCTAAAACCATTCTCCAGTGGCTTCTGGACTCTTCTCTTTCAACCTCCCAAATATAGTTAGCTATGGTAATCTACTCATATAGCTAAGGCTACTATAGCAGTGATCAATATGAAGAAGATAGTACATTTGTGATGGCTGAACATACCATAACAGTAGATGTTTGAATGGTCACTGCTACAGTAGTTGCTCCCTCCATCCCCTTGCTTTTTGGTGTGTTTTCTATGCCAAGGGTGTGGACACTTATTTTTGAAATACCTAGCCTTGTTCTTTCAGGGCTCATCCTTCTTCTCTGCCAGCAGAAAATCCCTGAAGTGCTTCATGCCCAAACTTGTCTTTTAGTAGGCCCAGCTGAAGCTGCTTGACAGTTTGGACATATGGAAGGTGCCCTGAAGCTTTAGAAACTGGCCAGCTGTTATATCCTTGGCAGGATATAACTTATACAGCTAGGATTGCTGCAGCAGTGATCATCTGATCATCTACTGTTATGGTAAACCCAGCTTATACAACTGTACTTTCCGCATTCTTCAGAAAGATAATCATCTATCCTTCAAATTAAACACATTAAACTAAAAAAATATATATCTTAGTAGCCTGTTCAAATGAACTTTAGTCCATTTAAAGATGCCCCGACAATGGCTCATATTCAATTAATACAGAGCTCATCATTATGTGTGACATAAATGTCAGCTGGTATCGCTCATTTGAGTATTTTTGTCATTTGTCTTTACATGTTTGTGGTCTAACTCAGCTGATAAACCTCACAAAAGGAGTAGACAAACTCTCTAGCCATGAGAGTATATGGGATTGGAATCGTTGGATTCTCCCACCTGCACTAAGCATTATCATATTAGTAGATATCGTGGTCGAATACACGAGTTACTCCCTACCTACTTTTATTGAGTGGGGCATTCAAGAATTAAGAAGCTGCAGAAATTTTACTCATTCCTAAAAAACAGTAGGAATTTTGATGTGAAATGCTTCAGTCAAGTTCTAAGCTCTATAGATAGAAGCATACTATTTATTTATTTGACATTTGTTAACCAGGATAGTCTGACTGGGTCACAAGATCTATTTTCAGTGAAGGCCCGGTGAGAAAACCTCCACAATTTTAGAAAATTACAAGACTTACAAGCGAACTACAGTATATAAGTATACAGTGAGTAGATTGCTAGTTTAACTGTGATTTGCACAAAGACTTATAAGCAAAATTAGTTGACATAAGTATACAGTGAATACATTACGTATTTCTCTTGATAACACTTTACACAAAATTATACATTTGACAAGACTTCTAACATGATACAGTGTCACTGCCTCAGTGATAGGATATTTGCACAATACCATTCTTCATTTTTGAATTGGAAGAATATTTGTGCTGTTTAGATTAGTTCATATGGAGGTAGAAAGACAGGAGTAGTATGGTACATATTTTCAGTCTTGACAGAGCTTAATGGTAGTCAACATGTTAACGTAATTGAAGGAGGTATAGGAGGGCAGATTGTGTATTAGCTTGGGGTTATGCATGTTCATAACCATGATTTATTTAAGCAATAACCGACGATGTGGTGTGGTATATTGAAGATTTATCCATGGTTGGTATGGTTTAATCACGAGGGTGAAGCCTGAGTCCTGGGGCCCCTCCTGTTTGGCATATACTTCTCAGAAGTACAGGCAAGCATGGAAGGGCTGTGGCTGACTAAGTTTGTGGACAACTGCAAACTGGGTGCTATAATAGAGTCTCCGGCCAGCATGGAGATCCTCCAGAAGGGCCTAAATGAGACTGATGCATGGTGTCAAAGCCGTGGTCTCAAGCTAAATGCAAAAAAAATGCGTAGTAATCCCCTTTGGAAAAAAACAGAGTACCCGCAAACTACAACATAGGTTCATAGGGTCATAGGTTCGTACTAGGCTATCTGCCCTAGGGCATTTATAAGCCTAGCCAGAGTGTGTGTGGCTTTCACCACCCCTTAGGATGAGAATACTACTCCCATTTAGGGTTTAGTTTGCTGTGCCTCTGTCTAGTAGTGACACAGAGATGACCCCCCGGGGTAAACCTACGATCTCCCATCCACTCGTCAAGATTTCTCTTGAATAGAGTTAGTGAGGGGCTCTGCCTAACATGGATTGGGATTCTGTTCCAGAGTGTATGGAGCCTCTGGGTTATGAATCTGTCCCTCCAGCATGTCCACGCAGGGCTCAGTCCTGGGTCCACTCTTGTTCGGCATCTACTTTTCTGAAGTACAAGCAAACACAGGAGGGTTATGGCTGACAAAGTTTGCAGATGACTGCAAACTGGGCGCCATAGTCGAAAACACATCTGACACAGATATCCGTCAGAAGGGCCTCACAGAAACGGATAACTGGTGCCAGAGCCATGGCCTAAAGTTAAACGCCAAGAAATGCATAGTCATACCCTTCGGGAAAAACAAGGTTACCCCTAGCTACCATATAGGTGGCAATCCACTGAGCACAGAAGAAGTCATCAGGGATCTGGGGACCCAGGTTGACAGTAGCCTTCGTTTGACACTCATGTTGCTAAAGTAGTTAGGAAAACCTTCTACATTGCCCACCTGATCATGAAGGGATTCACATCTAGATTAAGGAGGTCATCGTCCCCTGTACTCATCACTCATTAGACCTATGATTGAGTACAATGCCCCATTCGAATGTATCTGACCCGACACCTGCATCAGCTGGAAAGGCCCCAAAAGTTCCTCACCAAAAGGATAAAGGGTCTCAAAAATATGTCTTATGCTGCCCGACTGAAAGAACTCCAGCTCTATTCAGTCTCATACCGCTTGCTCAGAGGTGACCTGTGCCTGACATATAAGGCCATGTCAAACCCAGATTTGATGAATATGCTTCACCTCAAAAAATCTAGATCCCTCAGAACCACAAGGGCGGGAGACTTAAACCTTGACACGGTTATTAATAGAACGTGCTGGAGGGAAAAATTCATCACCCAGAGACTCCCTATGCTGTGGAACAAAATCCCGGTACATGTGAGGCAGAGCACCTCGCTGGCCTTGTTCAAGAGGAATCTTGATCAATGGATGGGAGATCGCAGATATACCCCAGGGATTACTTCAGTGTCACTGCTTGACAGAGGCACAGCAAAATAATAGACATAGTTTTATTCAAACTAAAGAGGTGGCAAAAGCCACATAACTATGGGCTAGGCTTATAAATGCCCTTGGGCAGATAGCCTAGTATGAACCTATGAACCTATGAACCTATTTATTTCTGTGTTGAGGTTTAAGTCTCTTGCTCTCGTGGCTCTGATGGATTTGGATTTTCTGAGATGGAGCATGTCCATTAATTCCGGATTGGGCATGGCCTTGTACGTCAGGCACAGGTCACCTCTGAGTAGGCGGTATGCGACTGAATAGAGCTGGAGTTTTTTCAATCGGGCAGCATATGACATATGTTTAAGACCCTTTATCCTCTTGGTGAGGAACTTTTGGGGTTTTTCCAACTGCTGCAGGTGTCGGGTAAGATACATCCCAAATGGGGCATTGTACTCAATCATTGGCCTGATATGAGAAGAGTACAGGGGCACAATGACCTCTCGTGATCTAGATGTGAAACCCTTCATGATAAGGTGGGCAATATAGAAGGTCTTCCTAACCACTTTGGCAATGTGAGTGTCAAATGAGAGGTTACTGTCAACCTGGGTCCCTAGGTCCCTAATTACCTCTTCCGTACTTAATGGATTACCACCTATGTGGTAATTTGTGGGTACCTTGTTTTTCCCAAAGGGTATGACTATACATTTTTTGGCGTTCAGCTTAAGGCCATGGCTCTGGCACCAATTATCCATTTCTATGAGGCCTCTCTGAAGGATGTTTGTGTCTGCTGGAGTATCAATTATGGTGCCCAGTTTGCAGTCATCTGCAAACTTTGTCAGCCACAATCCTCCTATGTTTGCCTGTACCTCGGAAAAATAAATGCCGAACAAGAGGGGTCCCAGGACTGAGCCCTGTGGGACACTGCTTATGACTGGCTTGGAGTCTGACATAGCTCCAGCAACTCTGACCCTGTGGGTTCTGTCCTTGAGCCAGTTTGCAACCCATCTCGTGACATATGGGTTTACATTTAAGCTGGTGAGTTTGTCTATGATGCCCGAGTGGGGTATTGTGTCAAAGGCTTTTGCAAGGTCAAGGTAGGCTGTGTGAACTGCCTTACCCTCATCAATGGCCTTAGTGACTGTTTCAAAAAAGTCGACCAAGTTCAAAAGGCAGGATCTGCCCTTGACAAAGCCAAATTGGGTAGGATCCAATGTCTGTAGGTCCCCAATGTCTTTGCTTATGAGTTCCATAATGATCCTCTCCATAGCTTTGCAGACCAGGCTCATCAAGCTTATGGGGCGGTAATTTCCAGGGTCCATAGAAGCACCGCCTTTGTGAAGTGGGACCACTGTTGCCGTACGCCACGCTTTGGGTACGTATCTTGTAGTAAGGCTAAGATTAAACAGCAGCCGTATGTGTGGGTTTAGTTCCTCTTGGAGTTCATGTAGCACACAGCCCGGGACACCGTCCGGTCCCATTGATGCTGTGTTTTTAGCTTTAGAGAGGGCAGCTCTCACCTGGGCATCTGAGATGTTAGGGAGGCTACACTCTGCTGGGATAGTTATTTCTCCTTTTGGGGGGGGGGGGAGAAATTTGCACTGAACCTGTCTGCCAGAATGTTGGCAATGTCAGAGGTTCAGTGTATTTTGTGTCATTTTGGACTAACTCTGAGCATATCTGGGAGTTTCCACCCAGGTTTCTAACATAGCTAAAGAAGGCCTTGTGATTGTCTTTTGTGTCTTTTGCGATTTTTCTCTCAAAGTTGGCCTTGGATGATTTTATGAGTGATCGTAGTTTTTTGCTGGTACTGATCAGAGATGCCGTCCCTTTTAGGGATTTTGCTCTGTCATGTAGTAGCTTCCTCCTTCTGTTGTAAATTTTGTTTATGGCTGGGGTCCATCAGACTGGGTGCCTGCCTTTGGGGGAATTGGTCTTGGTTTTATTTGGGATTGCATGATCCATGCATTCTTGAAGGTGCCCGTAGAAGGCATTTGTAAAGGATTCAGCAGTGTGGGTTGTGGTTTCTACTGCCCCAGGGACCTTGAAGGATACCACTTCAGTCTTAAGAAGTGTGAAGTTGGCTTTTGAGAAGTTCTTCACTGTGGTCTTTTGTGCAGGGGGAGGGGGCGGGATGTGGATTTCCAGTGAGATTAATTTATGGTCTGATCTTACCAATGAGGGATATACTTCCGGTGTGGAGCATTTTGTCCCCATGTTTGTGATGATCAGGTCTAGTATATTGTCTCCTCTTGTGGGAATGGTGACTAGTTGTTCCATCGCATTTGAGTTTATGAATTCTAGGAACCTTTGGGCTAGGGTGTTGGGGCTTGAGTACTATTCCCAGTCTATGTTTGGGTAGTTGAAGTCTCCCAATATGATGGTATTTGGAGAGACATTCATACTCTCCAGTGTCTTCAGGAAGGCTGTGTGGGGTTCCTGAGTTTGAGAGGGTGGTCTGTAGCATGCTACAAACTGTAAGGCAGTTTTGCCTATGGTTAGTTGCACCTGGATGGTCTCCGATGCTTTGTGCATTGTCACTAACCTGGAGGTGTGGGTATCATTGATGAATATGGATACTCCCCCTCCTTTTGTGGTTCGGTCCAAGTTTTGGGGCTGGAAAGCATGATATGAGGTAAAACCTGATAGTGCTGGGGTGCTCTCAGGAGCCTTGAACCAGGTTTCAGTCACTGCACAGACATCGA
Organism: Protopterus annectens; assembly: GCF_019279795.1. NCBI lineage: Eukaryota > Metazoa > Chordata > Ceratodontiformes > Protopteridae > Protopterus > Protopterus annectens. Next base: position 372,954,962 of record NC_056730.1, read on the forward strand.
TGTTCTCCATACTGAGGAGGGCTTCAAGGGCATGCATCTTGAGGTTTAGACTTTTGGCATTGAGCAGGATTACCCTTAGTTTTTTTCCACTTGTGTTTTCTAGGGTGGTAGGTTTGTCATTTGAGCCTTGCCTAAAAAAGGCACTATGGGGGTGGCAAGAGCCTTGGCCAATATCCAGAAGCCCAGGGGTGACATGTGCAAGCCATCCCTTGCAAAGCAGAGTGGCTTGTTGAGCATGTCATCCCAAGCAGACAGACATTGGATTCCCTTAGAATGACACCAGTAATTAAGCCAATTGTTAAAACTGATCATTTTGTCTTTGTACTGTGGCATCATTCTTGGTGAGGGTAAGATGCTGCTCAGGGTCAGGGTCATACCGGCCTGGGCTACATAATCAGAGAGCTCCTCTATGTCTCTTTTCATGTAGTCCATGGAGGTACATCTCAGGTCGTTCACACCGGCATGTACAATGACTGAGGCATATTGGTACTTGCTGTGGAGTGACCTGAGTGCTTGTGTTATGTGGCGGATTCTAGCTCCTGACAGGCAGCTTACTGTGACCTTTTCCTTGTTCAGTCTGGTGAGCGGGACGTCAGTGTGTCTGACTATGGAGTCACCTATTACAAGTGTGTTTGGCATGTTGTTTGGCCTTAAGGGCTGTGACTGTTTAGCACACTGACTTTGTGAACTATGTGTTGCATGTGCTATGTCTTGAGGTGGCGGTTGCTTGGGTGTCTGCTTTGGAGGCCTCTGTTGTCTTGGTAGATTTTTAATCAGCGCCTCCGAGTATGTTTTTGTGTGTTTATGTGTTTGGTTTGCAGTTGTGATAGTTCTATGTGAGACTGGGTTTGTGGTGTGCATGGTTACCTTCTCCTCCTGACTGGTCTTGCCAGTACTGAATTGAGAGAGCTCAGCCTCCAGTTTGGCTATATAGTTGCATCTCTCACATATATGTGTATTTGTTGGGAGGAGGAGAGGGTTGTCTGTGTACATGAGGCAATTGTAACATTGCCTCAAGATTCCCAGATTCACCAGCTGAACAGGAGAGGACGCCAGCAATTGACCCTTCGACATGCTAGAATAGTGAAAAAGATTGCTGTGTAACTGAGTCAGAAAGGATCTATAGGGAAATGGGTACTCAAGGGAATTTAGGTGAATGAAGTACTTTCTTTTGTTTAAGAATGCTTTACCTGTATAAAAATGCTTTAGGAGCAAGTGCTGAGCTTTTCAGTTAGAGTATAGGCTGTTTAGATTGCAAGTAGAGCAGTTCTAAGTGAAAAATTGAAGAGTAGACTTTACGGAGCCAGAAATAGTTTAAACTTGATTAACCGGCGCTGCCCGATGCTGCTCTATGAGCAACTTCGCACTAATTCACGCTAAAGCGCGCAAAAACAGGCTTTATAGCAGGGGGTTGAAAAGAGCCAGGAATTGACCCAAAATGGCCAATAAACTACAAGTTGCTGGGCTGGAACCACTCCTCTAGGGACAAATAGGTTGCTCAGTGCTCCCCACTCCCACTGGTGAACAAAGAAGCTTCCTCTTATCCAAATAAGGATATGGATAGCACAGGAACTAAGACAAAGCCCAGAGATCAGCAAAATCTGAAGACTGGACTATTCTAGTTCAGAAAAGCGGGAAAACAGGGATTTTTTTTTTTTTTTTTTTTACAGAGACAGAAGAAAAAGATACAGTAGCAAACAGTAAATGCTATAAAACGGCTAGTGCACTTGAGTGTGTTAGCCTAACAATTAAATTAAACAAAAATAACTTTTTAAAGTGCTAACAGTTTAAAATCTACACAGGTACAGTAAAAACAATATGCAGAGCTGTTTTTTAGGCGAAATGCAGTCGAGATGCAGTAATTTAAGTGAAAGCCAGAAAAAATACTTATAAATCCAGGAAAGTCACTCTTTCACTCTCTGCTGCTTGTAGAACTCTGCAGGACACCACGAGGAGCTGTGCTGAGTCTTTTACAAGTGAAAAAGTGCGCAAAAACAGGCTTTATAGCAGGGGGTTGAAAAGAGCCAGGAATTGACCCAAAATGGCCAATAAACTACAAGTTACTGGGCTGGAACCACTCCTCTAGGGACAAATAGGTTGCTCAGTGCTCCCCACTCCCACTGGTGAACAAAGAAGCTTCCTCTTATCCAAATAAGGATATGGATAGTACAGGAACTAAGACAAAGCCCAGAGATCAGCAAAATCTGAAGACTGGACTATTCTAGTTCAGAAAAGTGGGAAAACAAGGATTTTTTTTGTTTTTTCTTTTTTTTACAGAGACAGAAGAAAAAGATACAGTAGCAAACAGTAAATGCTATAAAACGGCTAGCGCACTTGAGTGTGTTAGCCTAACAATTAAATTAAGCAAAAATAGGAGGTAATTCCCTGAAATCTGAAGAAGAAATAAGGGATCTAGGGACCCAAGTAGATAGTCAGCTTTCCTTTGATAACCATGTTGCCAAAGTGGTTAGAAAATCCTTCTATGTGACTCATCTGATCACGAAAGGGTTCACATCAAGATCTAAGGATGTAATGGTGCCCCTCTACTCTTCCCTCATTAGACCCATTATTGAGTACAATGCACCAATTGGAATGGACCTGGCTAGACATCTCCAGCAGCTGGGGAGACCACAGAGGTACCTAACCAAGAGGATTACTGGCCTCCAACAGTTGCCCTATGCAGCACGATTGAAAAAGCTAAGACTGTTCTCTGTTGCATACTGCTTTCTCAGAGGTGATCTCTATCTAACATACAGAGCCATGTCCAACCCAGAATTGTTGAACATGCTCCATCTTAGCAAAACCAAATCTACTCTAGCTACACGCTCTAGGGATATAAACCTCAACACTGCAATGAACAGAACATGCTGGAGGGATAGATTCCCTTCACAGAGACTTCCCTTACTATGGAACAGGGTCCTGATTTACATAAGACAGAGCCCCTCACTATCACTCTTCAAGAGGAACCTTGATGAGTGGATGGGTAACAGAAAGTTCACACCGGGGATCACACCAACAGCACTACTAGATAGGGGCCAAGGGTACTAGCTGCTAGTACAAGGGTCTAGGGAACTACTAAAGGGGCGGTGAATACCGCACAACATGGCTGGGCTAATATATGCCTTTGGGCAGATAGCTTAGTACCAACCTATGAACCTATGAACCTATACCACAACCACTGAGTCGGTTATTGCTTTTATACAATGATATTTGAACCTATGAACCTATATTATTTAAGGAAAAAAATACTTACTTTTCTTAAATAATGTCTTTGTATAACGACGCATTACTGTTCTTCTGCCGGTGGTGGTATACTCTTCCTTGTGTTGATGTACTGCACATGCATATGGGACTTGTGTTCCCACACATATCCAGTACACCAATGCTTTGAAATGGGAGCAACGGACAAAAGAAAGTCTCCATTTTTTTTTTTTTTTTTTTTTTTTTTTTAAGTTTTGGACACCTTATACCAACAGAAAAAAGGTTTGGGCGACCGGACCTTTTTCCGTTGGTATAGTGTGAGATTTACAATGGGCATTCTGGCCAATCAGATTGCACGTTTGGAATATTAATGGGAGGGGGGGTCATTATATATTTTATGGTTTACTAAACCATTTGACTGTTAATGATGCTGTTCATTATTTCATTTTGGCACATTTGAATGTCTTAAACAGCATGACCCTTTCTATAGAAAGCATATAAGGCTTAAAAACCTGATCTTTGTTATACTGCATACATCAGGTTGCACATGATGCAACCTAAAATTCATATCTCAACTATGTCTTGACATTTAAAACTGAAAGCTGAACTCTACAATTTTTGTGAGTATCATACCCAAATGAAAATTCACATTTGCAGAAAGACTTTCTGTCTTGAGTAACAATTTATCCATTCTAACAGTCCAAAAGAATTATAGTATAGCGTAATATACAAGATCAAAGATAATATAAAAAAATCCTCTTAATCCTGTAAAAAAACTCTACTCACCCTTTCCTCACCTGAGTACAACAGATTGCAACTCCACTTGGAGATTTGTTTATTATATAGTGCAAAACCTCTAATGAATAATCATAGGGCTGTTATTCTTCTCAAAAGTCTGGCTATGCTTCCCTGCAAACTGTTCAAATTTAGTCTATAAATTCCTCCATCAAATGAAGTTCACACTCAAGGTTATTAAAGTAACTATGAACCATGTATTGTACAAACAATATAAAAACAAATAACAGCAACAACAGAAAAATTCAAAAACACAAGAAATTTGAAATTAAAACTGATACATAATATGAAGTAAAGTGCTGTCTAGTGAACATGCAAAAAGGCAACCACAGATAAATTCAGCTAGCAAGCTACCTACTGAAAGTCTTAAAATGTTGGCAGACTCCACTGCTCATCCACTTTCAGTATTAGTTAATAAATCAAGAATGCCTTGTTCCTAGGATCAGGTAAATGGAGAATCCTTAGCCACCTTAAAATATTATCATTCCATGACTTTGTCTCTGTTATCAAACATCACACACAAATACAGCAATTTAAAATTACTGTAACACCTGGGCAAATGCAAACTCATCTGTTATTCACAACATGAATCCAGGTATAATCATGACACTGCTACTGCCCTAATGGATGTTGTAGTGTACATACATTACCAAATGGAGCATAGTCAAATTGTTTATCAATCTTTTTTTGGACCTCTTCAAAGTGTTTAGTACTGTTTCTCTCTTAGGAGTTAGAAAATTAAGAAAAAAAATATTTGCTGTAGAAAGTAAACAGAAAAAAATTATTTATTTAAGGAAAGTGAAATAGTTTTAGATACTTTTCAAGAAGCTTTACAGGAAGATAAACAGATTTTTTTTATTTAAGATATTAATTTCAAGGGAATATGAAGTGACTGACTATGACACAACTTCTATGAAACAACTAAAGCAAGTAAATGAAGGTAAAAAAAGTATCCATTATGATGAAAGAGTCTAATAAAACAAATCAGAGAGACGATCATTTTTCAGCAAAAATGTTAAAATTAAGCTGGATGATTTGGAGAACAGATCCAGACTTCAGAATTTAAAGTTATGTGCTTTACAGAAAAAGTAACAGATGACAAATTTCATTCCTTCATGAAAGTAATAATAGTAATAATGTCAGAAATACTATAGACAACTGAAAAGTTATAGGGTCTATATCAGTTTGCCGCAATGCAATTGCAGCGAACACCAGATCGTCTACCCTCATTCAGCAAAAATCATTTCAGCGATTCACTGAATTTACCAAGGGCAAGTAAATACTTGTCCTACAGCACAACTTTGCCCTTTTCACCACTGTAGTCTGATCTCGGAGTTGGTATATATAGTTAGGGGTGTGGGGGCAAAGCCCCCCACTTGGGTGGGTTCGATTTGCGTAGCTATCAGTCTGTTGTGTTGTAGGGCATGTATGCCCTCTGTAAATTCATCGAATTGCTGAAATGATTTTCGCTGAATGAGGGTCGACAATCCGATGTTCGCTTCAATTGCATTGCAACAAGCTAATATAGACCCGAGTTATACACTGATCTGAAAGATACATAGAGAAAGAAAATTAACAAAAAGGAAAGTCCAAGTTATTTTTGTTTGCCTAATTTATTTTCAAACAAAGGAATGACTGTTAAAGATCCATTTGGAAGAACACAGGAAAAGATTAGAGAAATATGAATATAAAAATACTGAATGACTCCTCAAAGTTTCCCGAGTTTATTAAGAACAGGTATCACTCAAAACTGAATTATGTTTAAGGGAATCCCTTTATCCTTTATATACTCTACAACTCAGGAACTTGAAAATATCAAAGTTTTTCTCTATAAATCATCAGAAGTTACTTCTTTCCTCAAAAGAAAAAAAAACATCAAATAAAAAGTCCAAACAGACGTGATCTGTTTGAAATATTAGAAATGGACGGGGGATCAAACAGAAGGAAACAAATGCAGGATGCAGAATCAGCAAGTATCCAAAATGAAGGTAAACAAGTAAAATAAGTAATAAATAGAAGACAAGAGCATTAGAACAGCAAAAGTGCATCTATCATGTACTTAAGGATCATATAAATTATTGGCACAATAGTTAAACTAGATATCTTTGAAAATAGTAAAAGGTTTTCAAAATCAAATAGAAGCTTATCAGAATGGTATAGAGAAGAAAATGAAAAGGCATAAACAAGAGGAAAAATGTGCTCTCTAGGAAGAAGAGCAAACATTATCAGTAATGGAATGATGTTTTATCATAACATTCAGATAAAATAGATAAGTACTGCTAGACACCTTATGATTTTAAAAGACAAAATGTTCTATCAGTAATACCTTAACAGACAAGGAATGCATTTGTTGGGATAACAAAAAGAAAAGGGAAAAACAGTGAAATATCAAGAATAATGTAAGAGTTTTAAATTATTGTATTCAAATTGTATCATATTTAAATAGAAATAATGAATGTTCTTGTCAATAAATAATTAATATGATGTACAGAATAACTGTATAATATATAATAAAACAGTTTAAATTGCAACTCATTTACAACAATTAGTATTGCAATTGAAACAATGTGGGCAGGATTCAGAAAGGCCTACCATGATGTGCAAGCCTTAACACTGAAGGTTGCCACATCAATGTAAGCCTTTCCAATTCAGAGACGTTCTCTCACTATGCCTTTCCACTGTGGTGGCCATTGCATGGAAAGCAGTCTCTCTTGGAAGCTGCATGCTAATGCAGTGTTCCAGCAGAGCAGCTAATGCTAATTAGCCATGTTCATCCCCCAGAAATGCCAGCAGTATTTGATTTAGAAACATGATAATGCTCCACTAATTAGGCATTTCTCTGTGCAGCTTTGCAATGTCTCTGAATCATAGAATTCACAGGAGTTTCAAGGCTATTTTATGCTAATGACTATCTATGCATTGCCAATACCCATCCCCCGACGTTACCTCTTTTCTCAAGGAGGGAGAGGCCAGCTAGTCTTAAAGTAAATTCGAGAGTATCCATCCAGTTGTCCAGGTTTAGTTCAAAGGAAGATTTTTTTTAAACATCTTTATTAACATGACACATTGCATAGTTACATGAGTACATTGGTTCCTAGGCTCATACTAGGCTATTACAAACCTAGCCAATAACCAGTGGTTAGAATCAAACCCAGTACCTTACATCTGTGATGTAGAAACCTTAACCATTATGTCAGCCCCAAACAGAGGAATAATAATATCCTTGGCTGTAGATGAAATACCTTTGGCTATTAGTTGTGCTAAGCAGAAGAATTCTCTGACTATAGTTCCCACATAGTTATGAATGGAGAGACCATTATTGACCCAAGTACCCAGGTCACGGACTACATTTTCATTTAGTAAGAGATTATTATTCATACTGTATTTTGTGGATGATTGATGTTTTCTGAAAAAAAACAATACTCCACTTTTTAGTGTTAAATTTAAGCACATTATCTGTACACCACGTAATAACTAGGGTTAGCATTTTCTGAAGGTTACAGATATCTGAGGGAATTTGATAGTAGGTCCTAGTTTGCAGTTGTCTGCAAATATGGTTACCAGAGAGTATGGTTATCAGTGTTAAGATCATTGAAATCAATACTCAACAGAGGAGGACCCAATACAAACTTTTGTGGATCTCTAATCATTGCCTTAACACTATTTGCAGAGGCACCTGCCACATGCATTATATGAGTTCTTTCTTTCAACCAACTGACTATCCAGCTTACCATGTAAGTATCTACATTTAAGGCAAATTGTTTCCTAACAATTCAGACATAAGGTATGATACTGAATGCTTTGGCTAGATTGAGATAAATTGTATGAACAGCATGACCACAGCTTGAATGAATGTCTCAAAGATGTTAACAAATTTTAACAGGCATCATCTCCCGTTGACAAAGCCAAATTGCTGTTTTGGGTCAGGCATGAAGAAATTATTGATACCATAAGTAATGAGTTCAGATATGATATACTCCATCCATAGTTTTACAGATCAGACTCATATGGCTGATTGATCTATAATTTCCGGGTCGCTGGTAGGGCCACTCTTGTGGAGGGGTTTTACCACAGCAGTGCACCAGAATTTTGAAACATACCTTATGGTTAAGCTTAGGTTAAACAACTTAAAGAGAAGGTGAGCAAGAGTATGTTTAACATGGTTTATTAAGCATCCAGGTAGCTTGCCAAGACCCACAAAGGAAGTGTGTTTGGTCTTTTATAACACCTTAAGAACATATTCCTTACCGATAACAGAAGGTGTAAAGGATTCTAAGAGGATTGCTAGGTTTTCAGCATAAAGTTTGTTATGTTCTTATTTGCTAGTATATTTGCAATGTTATAGCAATATTGAATGTTATTTCATAGTTTTTAACGTAGCTAAAGAAGGACTTGTAGCTATCCTTCACTTCAAAAACTTACTGCATAGTTTAAGGATTTTTTTTCTGTTGTTATAAAATGTATTTAATTTGGCTGATCACAAGTTGTTGGGGTGTTTTTACATTTTTCAATTGTATTTAGCTCTACCTGGTACTGTTTGACCTATGAATCTGCCTGAGTGAGCATAAAACTTTAAGTGAAGTTGACTGTTGTGTCAGGGTCAACTGTGTTGATGTCATGGGTAAATTTAGAGATTTAATTATATAACTGTATAAAGTTCATCTTTTTGAAGTCCTTAAAAAAGAAGGCATTTGTTAGAGGGGATATGGTGATTCTGAGAAGAAACATCATGAGTTTAGGGCTTATGATACAAATTAACTGCTGAAGGTGAAACTAAGGGAGAGAAACAGGTAAAGGCAAGGGTGGAAGGTTGGCATAATGGTTAAGGTGTTTACCTTACAAACATAAGGTACAGGGTTTGGTTCTCACATGGGGTAATTGGCTAGGCTGAAAATGGCCCACAAGAGCATTTAGCCTAGTACTAAGCTATGAACCTATGAACCTATTTATGAGCATCAGGACAAATGTAGTTTGGCCTCTAGTGGGTTTGATTTGATACTGTTTGGTATATACTTCTCAGAGGTTCATGTCAAAACTAAGGGGTCGTGGCTGACCAAGATTGCAGTTGAGTACAAACTAGGTGCAATCATTGAATCCCCAAATTATGTCAGTATACTCCAGGAGGGTCTCACGCAGACCAATGACTGGCGTATTAGTCACAGTCTCAAAATAAATGCAAAGAAATGCATCATCATTCCCTTTGGCACAAACAATGTCCTTTCACATTGTCAAATTAACAAAACTATCCTAAGTACCCATGAAGTGGTAAGGGACCTGGGGTCACAAGCTGACTGCAACATTAACTTTGACTGCCATGTGTCTACTGTAGTAAGGAAAGCTTTCTACATAGCACACTTGATTAGTAAAGGAATCACCTTAAGAGCAAAAGAGATTATAATCCATCTATACTAGGCGCTAATCTGGCCCATAATTGAGTATAAAGCCCCGTTCAGCATGTACCATACAAAGCACCTGCAGCAACTGGAGAGATCTCAAAGGTTAATAACAAAGAAGATCAAGGGACTCCAGCATGTGCCTTACACAGACCGACGAAATTACCTGTCACTATACTCTGTGTCGTACACGTTTCTTAGGGTAGGCTTATGCATGGCCTACACAGCAATCCAAGACCCAAACCTATGAACATGCTGCATGTCAGTAAATTAAACGGGACTAAGCATACCCATTACAGGGACCTAAATGTGGCCTGTGACTTAAATAGGACATGTTGGAGGGACACATTTATCTCCCAGTGACTTCTGCATCTTGGGAACAGGCTACCAATTCATTTGAAACACAGCACCTCTATGACACTGTTCAAGAGGAACCTGGACGAGTGGATGGGACACTGTAAATTCTTACCAGGGATAGTGCCCACAACCCTCCTGGACATGGGCAATCATCACTAAATGCAATCTTGGATATTGACTAGCATTTTCATGGTATTACATTGGGATGAAATGGCTAGGCTTAAAATACCCTCCGAGTCGATAGCCTAGTAATCTCCTATGATCCAGGGAATTAATGTTTATCAAATCCAGAAATCTCTGGGCAAATCCAGTATTAAAGATATAGGTGCTCCTGTCTATGGAGGGATAATTTAAGTCAGCTAGAATAATGGAGTTGTTGCTAATAGGAATTCCTTCTAAAACTTTCATAAATCCAACGTTATCATCTAGATATGTAGAGGGGAGTTCTGTATCAGGCTATAAGTTGGAATCTTGTCTTGTCTATGGTAAACTAAAGTTTTGGAACTCAGTGTATGGGTTTCTGGATATCTAATTGGATTAGATGTTGTCCCTGATCAATATAGAGACACTACAAAGTTTCCACCAGGCCAGACAGCATTTTACCTGCAAACACATGTATGGATGGAGTGCTTTCTGTACATTTAAACCATGTGTCTGTAGCAACATGTTCATGGATATATTCCAGATGCATGACTGTTTCAAGATCATGCAATTTGTTACTGAGACTCCTGACACTGAGAAAAACCACCTTAATATGATCCAATTTAGGGTTAGATGAATTTGCTAAATTAGGATGTCCATTAGATGGTTTCTGTCTAAAATAAGTACTAAAGGGACAGCAAAGACTTTTGTTAGTATGCTGAACCCCTTGAACAAGAGATTCAGGTCATCCACTTACAAAACAATTAGGACAATCAATCATCATGTCCCAGGCTTATATATACTGGTACCCCTAGAATGACACCAGCTATTAAGCCAATTGTTAAAGACAATTAAATTATATTATATTGTGTGATGTTATATTATATTATATATTACATTATATTATATTATATTATATTATATTATATGTATACCTAGGCATCATTCTTGCTGAAAGAAGAATTCCCTTCAGGAACAGAGTCTTACCTGTATGTATCACATGCATAGAAGGTTCTGACATAGGATCATTGGAGATTACTAGGCTATCAACCCAGAGGTTATTTTAAGCATAGCTGTTTCATCCCAATTTAATGTCATAGAAAGCTACTCAATACCCAAGTTTGCATTTAGTGATGACTGCCCATGTCTAGGAGGGTTGTGCCTGCTATCCCAGATAAGAATTTACAGTGCCTTACCACTTCATGGGTACTTAAGGTATTGCTGTTGATTTGATAGTGTGAAGGGACATTGTTTGTGCTGAAGGGAATGATGATGCATTTCTTTGCATTCAGTTTCAGACCGTGACTAATCTACCAGTCGCTGGTCTGCGTGAGACCCCTCCTGAAGTATACTGACATCATTTGGAGAGTCAGCGATTGCACCTAGTTTGCAGCCATCTGCAGAGTTGGTCAGCCACAACCCCTTAGTTTTAGCCTGAACATGTTACTCTGCATGTCCGTCAGGGTTTACACCCCAGGTCATTCACTTCCACATGGACTACTACAATGTCATAGCCATACTTGTCAAGGCTAAGGGTCTTAAGGGCACTTATACTTTCTGTGAACTGGCACCCAAAACTCATTTGACAGTAATGCTGCTCATGTCCAGTCTGTTCAATGGCTAATAAGTATGTCAAAAAAATTGACTCACCAATCACTTAAACAGTTTTTATCAGAATCTAGTTTACAAATACTTGATTTGGATTAGTCTGGCTATTGGTGATTTGTTGATGTAGCTGTGCATGGAATAGGTGAGCTGAAGGACTTTCACTGAGGACTGTTCTTACAAGCTCTTGGAGGCTTTAGCAAGGATTTCTTTATGGCATCAGTGTATAATTGTGTATATTCTAATTAAGAATGTTGCAGTGGTTGAGGTGAAGATGTGACTAGGCATTGCTCATTGCATATTGTTAATCTTGAGAGAAGTACCCCCATTTTGCTTATATTTTTACAACTCTGAAAGACAGAGGAATTCATTATGAATGAACAAGCAAAGATAAGCATAAGCTAATTCTGTCCTGGGGCAATTTCTCTGAATATCTTTATTAAATTATCACTTAAGACATAGGCAAACACACATTTATATAAAAGATAGAAACAACATATTAACTTGTTCACAGTTACATACATTATACATCACATATGCTCTTTACTTATTAACTTGTTCACAGTTACATACATTATACATCATATATGCTCTTTACATATTAACTTGTTCACAGTTACATACATTATACATCACATACGCTCTTTACATATTAACTTGTTCACAGTTACATACATTATACATCACATATGCTCTTTACATATTAACTTGTTCACAGTTACATACATTATACATCACATACACACTTTTGTATAATTATCATAAGTCGAACATTACATAAACTGCTCATTTCCTGCCTTACCTTAAACCTCACTCCTGCTCTAGAACATTATTCTGCATGTAGTGCTGCCACAATTTCCATTTCTACATAATTTGTTCCTACAGTTTTCTAAAAATCCCACTTCCAGTTCTTTTATCTCTGTTACAATATTCAGTACTTCAAATACAGATGGTTTAGACCTTGATTTTCAATTTCTAGCAATTTTTTTTTGTTTTTTGTTTTTTTTTAAAGCAGCCACCAGAAATGAACATAACAATGTCTTACTGTGTCTAAGCAATTCACATCCTGTGTCCCAGCTCAAAAGAACAATTTCTTCAGTTACACCCAGCACGTCCTACCACTGCTAATCCCGCACAATACAAAATACTTCTCAAGTCTCACCTATCTAACTCTTGGCTCTGCTCTTGTCTACCACCTGGCTGATTATCATCCCTCCTGCACTATAGACGTCACACTTACACCTCTATTGCCACCTCTGTAGATTTTTATTCTCTTACCTGATGTTATCCTAACTCATCTCACTTATTATTTCTTTCATAACTCTGTCATACACTCTCTGTCTGGACTCTCTACCTACTCCATTTACTCTCATCCTAATTTTCATCCTTGGTTTCATGTAATAAATAATCAACTATATTATCTCCTCAGCAATACCTTAGACAGTGTTTAGTTTTACACAATAAATTGCTATATCTACCTAGATAAAGTAAACCAAACTTACAATACTCTAAGCAATTCCTGCATTATCCTTTGTTTGTAAATGCTTTGTCATTAATATGTATTTTAACTATTTTTATGTACAATCCGTGTTCCTTTGTACTTACAGTTGTTGTACTTTATACTAGATGAGTTTTATGTTATGTTTTGTTTTGTTTTGTTTTGTATCTATTGGAGCTTTTCTCCCCAGGCCTTCTCTGAAAATGGGCATCTGCACAGTTGGACATACCCGGTAAACAAATATCAAATGAATAAAATTTGTTCACCCAATATTTCTAACAAAGTATTCTGTAGGGAATTTTTAAAGTCTTCCTACTCTCTGCACTCCTAAAACATATGTTCTCAGTTACATCCTTCTTTCCCATCATACTGCGAACATTAATTAGCCTTCTACCTGAGGAAAAATTCTTTGGAGTCTGTTTAGGATATCAAATACCTATGTAAACAATTCCAAGCAAATATATTAAATCTTCCATATTTTGTTGCATACCTGGAAGCCATATATATATGTCCAGGGCCAGCCATAGGCCAGTTGAATCAATTTGGTCCAGGAGGGCCCCAGTGCCTTGGGGGGCTGTATTAGGCTTTGCCAGGGTTATTATGCCTTACATGACCCAGTGATTTGCCTACAAGACACTAAAGAAAAGTGCAAGGCATTTTTCTACTGTAGTCTTGCTCCTATAGTACTAATAAGACCAGTATCATTACTAACAGCAGCTTTATGCCTCTTGAATGTCTCACAATGTTAGCTGCTTGCACTTCCACAGTAGCCAGCAAGGGCAGGGAGAGGTAGGGTGATAAATGGAGGTCCAGGTTAGGGCCCTATAAAAATGGGCCAAATTGGGCCCTGCAATTGCTAAGGCTGGCCCTGCATATGTCCTCCCAGGGTCTATATTTGAAGACCGAACATTTAAATTTGCGAATGCTATAAAGGGTGAAAATGCTGGACCTTGTAGTGCTTTTTTTGAGATCCCAGTACAGTAAATATCAGGATATTTGCCCTTTCCTCGCTGTAGTGCAATCTCAGAGTTGGAATATATAATTAATGGGGAGTGTGGGGGGCACAGCCCCCCACAATAATGATTTCGAGGTCCGGCATTTTCACTCTTTAGAGCGTTCGCGATTTTAAACTTTTGGCCTTCTAATATAAACCCGTCCTCTCATTGTTCCATTGAAAATTACTAATGCAGTCTCTCTTCCCAATGATGTCTAACCAATTTTGATTGATTCCTGTAGTTATTATACAATATTTTATTTACCCTACTAGTTATCCCTTTTTAATGGCATCTTCTATTCTGGATTCAACTAAAAACTCTACCAAAGCAGGTCTTTTACATAGGATTCCCCAATCCATTTTCTTTGCTTTTACTGTGATATCAATCCCTGGTAGGGATGGCATTACCTGCCCTAAAGTCTAAATGTCTTCTTAGCCTCTTCCTATTCTATTACCTTTCTCTTTATAGTTACTTGCTCCCAGTACCTTGGTTTCTTTGCAAGTTTTCGCCTGCAAATTCCTGGCCCCTCTTGTCTAGTCTCGGTACTCCTAACTGCCATCATCCCTATTGGCAAAATCTTCTTTCTCCATTCTCATGTTAGTTTAGTTCTTAGAATACATTCTACCACTTATAAATAAAATATTTCATATGGCTGTTGTCAGTCTCCTTAAGGATCTGCATCCAAAATCTCACTCTCTCCTTATACCTTGCATTTACCCCCATTCCATTATCATCCCTTTCCACTTTGAGTTGTACTTTTCTGCTCATGCTATGTATATGAGCCTTAATTGCATAGTTCTGAAATATCCCTTCAGATCAGGTAATCCTAAACCACTTTGTTCTATTGGAAGGATCAACTATCCCACTTCAACTTTCTGCTCTTCCCCGCCCAGATAAATTCCTTCAACCCTTTATTGATAATTGTCTACAACTTCTCATCTGATTTATAAAAATATGCCTGACCTGTATATAAAACTAAAGTGACTAAAAACATTTTTCACTGCTTGTATCTTGCTACCCATATCCAAAAACAAGAGCTTCCATTTTCTTAGTTTTTATATTACCTTTTTAGTCTCTTCCAACATATCCTTAGTTGCCATAACAGAAGCCTCTTTAACCTGTACTCCTAAATACTTCATTTTTTGTGTCCACATGAATATGGTATTGCTGAACCAATATATCTATGGGTACATAATTTTCTATTATAGACTCTGTCTTATCTTCATTCATTTTATATCCTGAAAAGACTTAACACTGTCTCAAAATGTTTTGCAACACTGAGATGTCCTTTTCCAGTTTCATCTGGTACAGAATAATATCATCTGCCAATAAAGCCAACTTTTCTTGATTACCAGGCCAATTATATCCTTGAATTTCTGAATCCCTTTTTATTTACTTATTTGTCTTTGTTGACTGGGAAAGTCTGACTGGACAAATCCCATTTTCAGCGGAGGCCTGGGGGGAAAATCTCCACAAGAGTACATGTATGTCAACAGGTGAATTTAAGACACTTGTCAGAGAAACAACAGTAACATTTCTCATAAAACAAGAAAGATAATTACAAGACAGATATATGCAGTAAAATGTTTACATCAACAATTTTATCTATACAGTTGCTCCTGGCTGTAAAACCTTGCATAAGGAGAAGGATTGATACAGCGGGAGGGAGATATTATCACTGAAGAATGAATTGTCTTCATTATTTAGTGAAAGACTAGTCTTGTGCTGGTTAGTGTTGCATGTGGCTGCAGTAAAATTATGTTATATCAAAGTTAAAAAATTAGAGAAGGCAGAGTTTCAGTATAATAACTTTCTACTTGGTTCTATAAAGAAGAGGAGAGTAAAGGTAGAGTGAGAGAGAGGAGAGAAGGGCAAAGGTAAGGAGGATAGAAGGTCAGTAATAGGGAATTTAAGGTAAGAGAGAAGGTTTGATGAAGCAAAAAACAAAGAAAAAGATGACACCCATGCCTGATTCCTTAACTCAGACTTCACTTCTCAGAGAGGAACCATCCCACTTTAATTCTTGCCTCTGATCCCTCATATATCATCCTAATTAGCATTATTATTGTATCAGGGAATGCAAATGCTCCCATTCCCCTACTCATAAAATCTCAGTTAACTCTGTTGAGTGCTTTCTCTGCATCAATACTACAAACAAAAGTGGTATTTTCTTACATTCTGCTTCCCTCTGTTTTATCATTGTTCTATTAATGTTGTGAAATGTTTGACTCCCTTCCACAAAATACATTGATTCATAGCTGTCAACTTTGGCAACATAAACCCTTTATGATCATGATTTTAAAATTGAAATAGGTCTGTATGAAGATGGGTCTGGTGAGCTTTTATCATCTTTAGAGATTACAACCACCAAGGCTTTCTTCCAGGATGTTAGTGATTCCCCTTCTTTTACAACACTGTTAAACAATCTTTACCACTTTCTTTCCACTGAGCTTCCTAACTTTCTCAGGAATATCATCTGTTCCTGGAGCCTTTCCTTCAGGTCAATTAGACATCACCATTTTTTATCATCTCATTGTTAATTACTGAGCCTCATCTACTCTAATCTAGTCATACTTAAGTCTTCTATAAATATATTAATTTGTACTCTTTCTTGATTTCCAGATTTCTCTGCTTTATGCAAATGTTCCTAAAATTTCCTAAATATTTCTAATACCTCTATAGGATATTTAGTTCTTGTTCTTGTTATAGGCTCCCTAGGTTTGGCAACAATCCTTTCTACTTTCTTTTGCATAAGACATTGTGCTATAAATTGTTGTGCTCTGTGTTGTGCTCTGGAGTTATTAAAAACAGTTGCTTAACAGCAATCTTTTTAAATTCATGTATATTATCCAGATACTCCTTTATTTTGTCTTTTGCATTCTGCAGTTGTGCCTCTTATTTTTTGTGAGATTTCCCCTTATTCTGCAATACTTTAACCATTGTCATCCCCTCTATATACTTTCTGTTACTTCTTAACCATATCTCATTTTCTTTTATTTCTACATATTTTAACACCACTTTCATTTTATCCTACTCACTAGCTATAACATCTGAAGAAATTCTATCTTCCCTAATAACTCTTGAAAAATGTCCACTACACATTCCTATTTTTAACAGGTAGGTGTGAAAGTGCTAGTTTCTAATTTTTACTTCATTACCCTGCATTTTACATTAGCTTTTATTGGTGCATGATCTGAAATAGTTATTGGATGTGTGTTGAAGCTTTCAATTAAATGCACATATTCCTCTGAAATATAATTTCTGCCAAGTCTAGCCCAGTTCTTCTATCTTGGGGAATAATATGTAAATTCTCTCCAAATTCCTACTACTGAATCCATGTCTTCCTTACCAACTATTTCATAAATGTCTTCAGAAATCTGCATTTTTTGTTATATTTCCCTTCTAGGTTCCCAGATACATCATCACTGTTGCAAATCAAGTTCCAGCCCTCATCTAAAAGCAGTATTCCCTACTGAAAGATGAGTATTTCTCACCAATTTTTCCTGTGTTCCATCATAACAGTTTTAGGTAGAATATAAATACATAACAGCATAACCCTCTTCCCTTTCCATTAGCCCCTTACCACCACAAATCTACCATTATTGCTTTTTGCCTCTTTTACATAATATCTTTTAGATAAGTTAAGGTATTTAGCCCCTCTCAACAGTCATAACCTTCAGTCCTTCCTCCTCAATACTTGTTCTTCACTAAACACCAAACAGAGGTGCAAAGTCTCCAGCTGCTTTTATCTTTAGCTACATTGTGTGCAGCAAACAATGAGCAAAGGGGAATACAAATATAAAAGAGAATAAAATCTGCCATTGCAGACTAGTAAGCAGCATACAACTTCTACATGTGGTGTACTCCTACACATAGTTTTTCTTTGAGAAACCTTCCAGTCCTTGAACAAAGGTGCCTGTATGTTTACCTTATTTCTTTGGCTGTCCTTTGATAATTAGCTAGGTTAGCAAAGTGCCTTGGATTCTCCCCTGCTACTTTAAATTCCAATTGATGGTTTCCCTCCCTCCCCAAATAATTGCTCTCAGGTACAACATACCAAAGGTTTTAAAAACCCTGAATGCCATATTTGCTCTAATTGCAGCTGAAAGCACTCCAGGTGTAGCATCTCTAGTAAGTGTCCCTGGACTAGCTGATAGTTTTTTTTAGCTAAGTTCTATCTGGAAGGTGTAGCCCCGCTCCGTTCGCTCCACTCACTTTGCTCTTCTCCCACCCCTATTCCTACCCACCCCCGTGTCATTACCTTTATACCTATCCATACAACCACACCCCCTCACTTGCTCCCAAATCCCCCACCCCTCTACTTCCTGTTCTCATACTACCTCCCTTCGTTGCTCCTCCCCACACTTACCTACTATCCACTATCAAAGACTACTATACCTTTCCTCCCACCCCTTCCTCTCATCCTCTGTTCTACATCCCATAAAGTGACATGTCTCTTACAACTCAAGCTATACTCTTAGCTTCTCTACTCCTTATACTCTATCACCTCACCTCCTATCACTCACAATTACCTATTCCCTATTTCCATCCCTCAAACACCACTCTTAACTGAAGTACTACACCACAACCCTATATACTAATTTGTCCCTCCTTTCTTCCCCTCACCACTCTCATTCCTAAAATAAAAAAAATCTCCCACCCCCTTTAAAACAAAAAAAGTCTTCTTATTAAAATTAAAACCCCATTATAAACCTCTTCTTCTATCTGATGACATTCATCCTAACCCAGGCCATACAGACACTACCCTGAATAATAACCCCCTGTATCTAAACCTGCCAACCCCTCCAACCCACAAAAACAAGTACAATTCAGGAGCCTTGTAAATAAAGTTCAAGAACTCCATGCGTGGATAGCTAACTATACTCCTGACATAGTTACCCTAACTGAAACATGGTTAAAACCACACCATCTGGACAGTGAAATCATCCATCCTGGCTATAATATCCTTAGATTAGATTGACCTAAAAGAAAAGGAGGAGGAGTCTCCATACTCTACTCCAATTGTCTCTCCCCAAATCAGTCCCACACTAGACTTACCCTCCTTCTCACCAGCTGAACTCCTACTGACCAACTTCAAACCTAGTTTCAACACCATAACTGTTGCAGCAATATATATTCCCCCTGGTGATAATATTAGCATACTTGAGACCATCCTATCTCACCTCTTACATACCATCCACAATGAAATAATTATACTGGGAGATGCAAATATTGATTGGCTTACAATACAAGCTCCCAGCACTACTTCCTGTATAAACCTACATGGGTTTGAGCAGCTAATCACAACCCCAACCTACATTAATAAATCTCACCTACCTAGCTCTCTTCTTGACTGGATATTGGTATCCCACCCTCAAAACTGTCATAACTCCCAAACCCTTCCAAATGCCCTCAGCGACCACTGCCCTATAACAGTTACCAGACATACTCCCCACCTTACCAAACCTAACAAATTTATTACCACCCACTCACTTTTTCATTTCTGTCCTAACTACTTTATTCACCAACTCTCAAAAATTAACTGATCTTACCTCACCACTTTTCCTTTAGATGAAGCTGTCCACTCCTTCAACACTACATTCCTAAACATTCTTAACTCCCTTGCTCCTCTTCACACAATTAGAGTCAAATGTAATAATGCTCCCTGGTTCACTAAATCTACCAGAACCCACATGAAAGACCGGGATAGGATTTGGAAAATGTGGACTAAAACTAGGACCCCTTCTCTTCTTCAGAAATATAAAGAACTCAGAAAGAAAATAAGAAAAATCATCCATTATGACAAAATAAACTTCTATACCAATCCTCCCTCTACTCTTAAATCAGACCCAAAGAAATTCTGGAGCTCTATTAAACAGACTCTTCAACCAGGAAACCCAATGCAACACCTGAAGACATAGCCAACAAATTTAACAATCATTTTATAAACTCAATAACTTCCATAATAAATTCTCTCCCCCCAGAAACAACACTAGCACCCCCACAAACTCTATACCTTTTCCAAACCCTCCTAACTCATTCTGGTGCACTGCCCTTTTAAAAGTGAAGTTTGTCTTAATTTCTTAATTTTTTATGGTGATGTCAATCAAGTTTTGCCTTTTTAAGTGTGTAATTATTGTATGATGGTTGTCTGATGAAGTTTGCCTATTCTGAGTAAACAAAAGCGCTTACAAAATTACTTCTGTGTCTTGGAGTGTGGTTCTTCTTTGTGTCATCGGTTAGTTTTTTGCTTTGTTTCAAGGTCTCCTAACTCCTTCTCTCTAAAAGCAGTATCAACTAACTATGTAAAGACATTACTTTCTAAACTTAAACCTTGCTCCCCATCTGTTGACAAGCTACCCTCTTACTTCCTGCAGATTGCCTCTGAACCTCTTGCCTATCCTGTATCCATCTTAGTCAATCAATCCATTTCTAAATCCTATGTCCCCACTGTATGGAAGAATTTCTTTCCTCTACCCATTCACAAAGGGGGCAACTCCTCAGACATATTCAACTTCAGACCAATTGCCATACTCTCTCCACTATCAAAAATCCTAGAAAAATGCATTCACAAGCAGGTAATGCACTACCTTCACCAGGAAAACCTTCTCATACCCACACAGCATGGTTTCCATCCCAAGCATAGTACAACTACTGCACTCATATCATTCATCATCATAGGCTCCCTAGCTCGTGATAATAATAAACTTGTCTCATGCCTATTCCTTGACCTTTCTAAAGCCTTTGACACAGTCTCTCACCTACTCCTTCTAGATAAACCTACTAACTTACATTTCTCTCCTCCTACTATCTCCTGGTTCTCCAGCTATCTCTCTATCCACCAGCAATCAGTTAAATGAATTTCTGCACTATCCTCCCCTCTCACTGTACAAATGGGAGTCCCCCAAGGTTCCATACTTGGACCACTACTCTTTAATATTTTCACCAACTTGCTCTACTCCTCTTGTCCCCAGTTATCTCTTGTGCAATATGCTGATGACTCAACTGTTATAACCATTGCTGACAACCCAACTGACCTCTACTCAACTACCCAGGCATCCTTCCACACCATTGAGACTTGGCTTAGTGATAACAAACTAATACTTAATCCAAAAAAAAAACTAAGCTCCTACTCTTCATCCCTAAAAACATCACCACACTCAAAAGTACGTTTACCATCCTATCCTGCAACAACACTATCATCTCAGCTGAATCTAGTACTAAATTGGTAGGTGTTACAATAAATGATCAGCTTAAGTTTGATCCCCATATTACTAACTCGGTAAAAAGAATTCATCAGAAACCTGAAGACCTTTTCCGTAGCAAGAAATACTTAACTAACAATGCCTGAATAACTCTCTCCCAGGCTTTATTACTCCCAACACTCCTGTACAGCTGCCACATATTCACAAACCTAAATTCTACACTTATTTCCAAGCTTGAAACTACCTATAATAAGATTGCCAGATTTACAGCTAACCAAACCTACAAGTCATACCACTGCTTAGCACTACAGCAACTAGACTGGCTAGAATTCCCTCAGCTGCTCCAACTATACCAACTGCAAATCATCCACTCTATCCTCTATCTACCCTCCTTCTGCCCCAGCCTCTCCACTATCATATCCAAATATTCCCCTGCTAGGATGCTACACAGCTCAAATCAAGAAGTGTTAGACATCTACAAACCCAAAACCAAAATAGGCTGCCTTCTGTATAACTATAACCCAGCTACATCCAGGAACCAACTCCCCTTGGAAATAAAATCCCTCCAGCATAGCAAATGTTTCAAATTAGCCACAAGGAAATACCTAAAAACAAAGTGGTCTTGCCACTGTAGCCAACCACCCTGAAACCACCATCCTTTCCCCTATTTCACCACCTTACTCTTAATGTATCTCTAACACTATTCCCCTGCCTCTTCCACCTCTTCCCTTCTTCTGTCTCTAACCACTCTTAATTCTTACAGTCTCAAAACACCCTACCAGTCTAGTCTGTCTCATGTACTCTACCTCCCCTACATCTCCTACTAGCCATTCTTACTTTCCTTTCTTGTTTCCAAACTCCTATACAACTAGATCCTACCCACTTTAAATAAGCATCTGCCTAACTATTAACTCATTTTGCTCTACACAGCTTAAATAATATTGTAACTAGTCACATTTTCTTTTGCTAATTGTTTAAAACCTTGTTTGTAACAACTCACATACTTGGCTGCCAATTGTTAATACTCTGTATAATTGAATTGCCTGAGGAGCTTTTTTTTCTCTCCAGGTCTCTGCTTGTAAGATCCTATAGATGGTTGTTACTACTATGTTACTAAAATTTAATAAATTGTTTTCTAGTCCTGAGGAGCTTTTCTCCCCGAGTCTCTGCTGAAAATGAGCCAAAAGCTCAGCCAGACTAACCCGGTTAACAAATGTAAAATAAATAAAATGTATCACTAATGGTACTTCTCTAGCAATCAGTATAATTACTCCCCTTTTCCTTTGTCCCTGATATCTGCTGAATATCCATCCTGAAATCCTTTCTTTATCAAAGTCACATGCTAATTTATTTCCAAAAGTGTCTCCTGCAGCATTGCCATTTCACTCTGCATGTCTTAATATATTTCAATACTCTTACCTTTTTGTCTATACCTGTGAGGCCATTTATATTCCAAAATAATATGGATAGCATTGCTATTATGACAAAAGTTATTATTCCCATCTATTATACATTATACCTTTTTAAATGTCTATTTCCAACTTTTGTCTTGTATGTACACACTGATGTTTGGCAGGTTGATCTTTCAAACAGTTGTATCTTGTCATGTCCAT
The DNA here is from genome assembly GCF_019279795.1 of Protopterus annectens. Classification (NCBI taxonomy): domain Eukaryota; kingdom Metazoa; phylum Chordata; order Ceratodontiformes; family Protopteridae; genus Protopterus; species Protopterus annectens. The sequence goes on from NC_056730.1 coordinate 372,977,765, forward strand.
TTGGACCTATGTCACATTGTCATGACTTTTTGTTTTAATAAAAACTCTCATACAAAAAGAAAACAAATATACCTCCAGTATACCCCCATAACCTATTAACTTAAAACACACATAACTGTGCATCTTCAAATAACTATCTTGATATAAACAAGTGTCCCAAATGAACAGCTGTGCCCAGATGCAACTAACCTAAAAATGAAGGATATCCTTGCTAAAGTGCATGTTACAACCTGTGCTCCCATTTACACTGACTGCTGTCTGCTCTTTTCCCATTTCTAGTCCCCTCCCAGGTGTGAAAAACAGCTTGTATACTTGTTTTTATACAGCCAAAATGCAGGAAATTCTGGATGACCCCACCACTTATCTTCGAGTTTCCCAAAATGAGGTAAATATAGCCTACCATAGGATAGATTTGTTTTTGTTGGATGCATTACATCAGGGAGCAATAAATTGTGATGATTACAATTACCTTAAGGTTGATTACCCATTCACCCCTGCTGTGTTTGGAATTCCTAAAATCCACAAAGATTTGTATAATCCACCCTTCAGAGCCATTGTGTCATCCAAGGGCTCTAAAACTGAGCCTATGGCAGCATATGTGGACAAAAACACACAGCAAGTGGTGGCTGGGGCTCAACATATTCTAAAGGATTCCTGGCATTGTCTGCAAAGGCTTAGTAATTTACAAAAAGGAGACACTGAATGATCTTTCTTAACTATTGATGTAGTTAATTTATTTACAGTTATACCTCAAGATGAAGGAATACATTATTTCACTGAAAGTTTAGTAAAGAGCAAAAGTTTAAGTAATGATAAAGTGAACTTTTTAGTATCCTGTATGGAGACAGTACTTAAGAACAACTATTTGATTTTTGAAGGGGAGATTTTCCATCAGATTTCAGGTGTGGCAATGGGGGCAAAGTGTGCCCCCAGTTTTGCCAAACTTAGTTTTGCACCATTGGGAGGAAGAATTTGTCCTGAATTCCATACACAAAGAAAAAAATGTTATCATATAATCAATTCCTGGATGATGTTCTGATCTTGTGGAAAGGAAGTGAAGAAGAAGCTATGTCCTTTATTGAATACCTTAATGCCACTACTAAGTTTTTCAAATTTACTAGTAAATGGAACAACAAAACAATAGATTTTCTGGACATAACCTTAACCAAAATTGATGATGTTATTGATAGCAAAATATATAGGAAAGAAACATATAGTAATTCCTTATTACATTACCAAAGCTGTCACCCTATCCACCAACGTAGAGGAATAGTGAAGGGGCAAATGGTAAGGTTGTCCAGATTAATTAATGATAATAAAGTATTGGGAAAAGAATTATATACATTGGTTGGGATGTTTTTGGAAAGAGAGTATCCCCTCAAACTGTTGACCAAAACACGCAAAGAGGTATTAAACAAGAGAGACACATTGTTTCCACCTATATTTAGGGTGAACAATACAGACATTTTGAGGACATTAAAAGGAAAAAACTTTAATGATTCAACAGCTTTAGTTTTAAAATATAACAATCAGATAAAGGGGATAGAGGAACTAGTACATATAGCATGTGATGTTTGCCTTAGTTGGGAACTCAAAAATATGTATGGGTGTGTCCCTAAAATAGTGTATTCTAGGGGAAGAAATATTAAAGAATTTTTAGAACACATTCCCTGAAATACAATATCGAAAATGAATAGATATGAGACTTGTAGGTATTGTAGATTTATAAATGATGGACCATATGTAAGTGTACAAGGCTTTAATAGGACTATCTCATGCCCAGGTAAGGGGAATTGTAACACTCAAAGAGTGGTTTATCTAGCAACGTGTACCAACTGTAATGCATTTTACGTCGGTAAGACTATCCGAAGGTTGAAAGACCGGATAAGTGAACACCTTAGGGCTATTAAGAATCATGATTCTCATAATGCTTTATATTCACATAGTATAGTTTGTACCAACTTCAAGAGATTTTTATTTTTTGTCATAGACAGGGTGTTGGTTAATGAAAGAGGAGGTGATGTGAACTTAAAGGTGGAACTATTAGAATATAAATGGCAAGTTATGTTGAATGCAACAATGCCACCTGGATTGAATGATTTCATTTCATTACGCCCTATTGTGAGACAAAGGGCATACATAATCTAGACACTATTAAGTGTACACAACAAAAGTTAATATAGTGAGTGAATATGTTTAAATATGTGAATATTACAGTTTTTATATACACTTATACACTTGCGGGGAGGTTATTTATTTTATTTTGTATGTATTCTGTATTCATTTTGTGTATGTTTTAGTTATTAATGAAGGGACAGTATCTTTTTAAGATGGTTGTGTCTTAAATGTGTAATTGGATGATTAATGTGTGTATAAATATGTTTTGCTGATTGGCTGCCACTCACTCTGATAAAGCCATGTTTCAATGGTGAAAGTGCTTAGTGTGTGGAGTATTAATAAATGCTTCGGAAGTACTCTGGTGGTAGTGGTTCTTCTGTTTTATCCCTACATTTCTTCTTTGCTGGCATCTTTGCAATGTACTTTCTAGCCAGTAACTGAATTTTACTAAAGCTGTCAGAATTACTTGTCCCGCTTTCTCAGTTCCATTTTTTCACACTGGGAGAGCTGAAATTAAGCTTGTTGATCACTATGCAGCCATTTTAAATGTCCTCCTGTTCTCGGGACAATTGAGCCAACTGTCAGCCAGTGGAGAACATGATGGTTTGGGAGAAATGCAGGAAAAAATGAAAATGCACTTACTACCCACTATTCAAGTACAACTCCAGCTGCACTTTGTGGACCATAGCTCAATGCAAAGATGTGCAATACATAACAATTAAGCAAAACAAATGAACCAACCAGAAAACAGCTTTGGGAGAGCAAATGGTACTCAGACCCTCCAAAACATCAGAAATTAACATATCTTCTCAAGAATAACTACTGCACTTTCAAAGATGGTCTTGTGTGGAAAATATATTAATCCAGAGACAAATCCACATTGGCCCATTAGCACAGGTAGAGAGAATCTTTCTGAATCCTTCACTATATCTAATACAGTTAACAGTAAATAACAGAGTAGCAAGTTGGAATATTTAATGATGTTCACTTATATTCAAATATGCAGCCTGTTAACTGAGACAGAAGTGTGGTGTACAGTTTTAAAGTACACAAGTTGACTTTTATATTTAGTTGTAATAGTTAATAGTATCTTATTTATTGAAATCCATAAATGTTTTAAGAACAGTATTTATAGTATGGGAATTATTGATTTTGTTAACAGAATTATCCTTTTAAATATTAAATCTACTGACTGCAGCAAAGATGAATTAAGTAACTGGGACATTAACAATAATTGTTTTCAGTTGGATTGTAAATGTTATTTTTTGGAATAGCATCCATCTTTGATTCAAATTTCAAACTGAGGAAAGTGACGTATTAACTGAAATACTTGCATGGATGTTGAAGGTCATGAAAATGTTACGGAAAATTGAATAGACTAGGCAAGTAGGTTACTATGGCAATGCTCTTATATTTATAACTGCAACCAATACCTCAAACTCTGCCCCTGATGTTACCCCCCCCCCAGAAGTCATTAAATTGCATATGTTTGAGTTTCAGCCTTCATTGCAAAACACATTGTTCTAGTAATGTTGTATTTTATAACAGCAATATTTTAAAATTTGTCCCTGACATGATACCCTACCTCCAACAACTCAAAGTTGTCACTAAATAATGAAGAAATTTAGGTTTCAGACACCAGACTTTATCCATCATAAAATGCACAGTAGTGCAAAACATATCATTATAACAAATGTCTATGTTTATAACAACAATGCATATTTTAACTTTATCCCTGATGTGATCCTTGCCAGCTTGGCAGTCACTAAATTATAGGCATTTAAGTTTCAGGCTTTATATCTTTGCATATTAGTGAAAACACATGCTAGCATAAGACGTGTTATTCCAGCTAACTTTCTAAGTATGTAAGAGCAATACTTAAAATCTGTGCACAATTATTGATTGAACTGAAGTCATTAAATAATGACAGCCATTTGAGTTTTAAAATTCCTCCTTCAGAAAAGGCATGCTAATACAAAACCTGTTATTTTAGCAACTTTCTAAGTTTATAAGAGCAATGTTTATATCTGTCCACCATTCTTGATTAAACTGAAGTCATTAAGTAATTAAGTAATGACAGCAATTTGAGTTTCAGGCTTCCTCCTTCAGAAAATGCATGCTAAGAAAAACATGACCTATGTTACTCTAGCAACTAGGTTTATAAGAGCAACAACTCAATGAAGCCAAGCCCTTTCAATTTTTTTCTAAATTCAATAGCTATTGCACCCATATCGAGCGATTTGACTTACCACAAAGTAAGCCAAAAACAAATAAATAACTCAGCTCAGTGTGGGTGCCAAAGATAAAGCCCTGTAAATGCCTTCTCTAAACTACTCCTCCACCTGTACAGCCAATCACAGGTCTTTGGGGTGGTGCCCAAGCAAGATGACCTAAAAGGGGAGGAGGCACACTGGACTGTCTCAGACATTCACGTAGGATGTTTTTGCTATGTTATCTGTTTCCCTGAAAGGGAAATAAGAAATATTTGTGCAAAATAAGTTATTCTTTATTTAGTGCATATTGATCCCTTGAAAAGACAGTATACGGGGCAATTGCCTCTTTTATCCTATCCTTTCTACGCTACTGATGAAAGATGCTTAACAAAGCTGCCTTTCTCCCACTTTCAAAGCATAATCACTGTGCTCTATTTATTGCATTCTTGTAATAATCTTATTGCTGCTATTTGTTCTTGTAATCCAGACATCCAAATGTAGTCCCTTGGTGGAGCATCATGTCAATAATATCAGCATGTTTACATCGAACACTAATCACAGCTATTAGTAATTGCAAGGACAGTACCCAATGCAGAAATTAGAAGAAAGATGTGACAGATGAGAATATATATGTTTTTGTCATGCTCATACTGCAAATAATTGTAATTATTGTTCCAAGACTTATCAGTAGAAGCAGATTTTTCAAAGGGAAACGTGTTCGGTATAACTTGATGGTCTGAAGTAAGTGAGGACTTGTTTAATATAATTAAAAATAAAAAAAAAAAACTAAAGGTGGAAGGATTCCTGTCCAACAAGTTGGGTCTGAACAGAGGAACCAGACAAGAGTCTCCTCTTTCAGCTATGTTTTTCACTCTATATTTAGAGTAATTGGCCAGGAAAATACAGGAATCACAAATTCAAAGATATAGCTGGTATAGTAATCAAGAAAGTTTGGTTTATTCACAGGTAATTTTATTTTGAACTTGATAAATCCAGAAAAGGGTGTGCGTCTGTTGTCGAACATGTTAAGGCAGCTGAAGATATGCAGAAAGAAACTAAACAAAAATAATACAAACATTAACAAGCTGGAATCTCTTGATGGTGGATATAGATAGTAAAATACAAGCAGTAAAAATGTTTCTAGTCTCCTTAGTTTTATATATAATTCAGGCATATTTTTATCAAGAAACTGTGAAAGAATTTATTTGGGAGGGGAAGATGTCAGAGTTAAGTGGGATAAATGATTCTCCCCATAGAACAAATTAGGACTACCTGATTAAAAGGATATGTTAATAATACGCAGTTAACAGTCATATACACAACAAAAGTAATATTATATTTCAAAGTTGAAATGGGCAATGATGAAACAGGAGGGAGTTTTAAAAGTAAGTACACAGTAGAATTTTGGATGCAGGTCCATAAAGAGAATAACAACAAGTATAAAGAAAATTATATTTTTAAAGTAGCAGAAAGTATTCTGTATTCTAGGAAATAAGACACAATATGAATGGAAAAGAGATTCTATCAACAGGATTGATTGCAAGCAGGGGTACAGAAAATAAATAAGACATGTCTGGAGTTTACTGGAGAAAATTAGCAAAAGACCCAAGGTACTGGGAGCAAATAGCTAGAGAGGGAAAAGTAACAGAGTTGGATGAGGCTAAGCAGAAGTTTGAACTGCAGGTTAGAGATTGTCTTCAGTACCATGGATTTATAGCAAGGTAGAGACTAAAAGAAAGAGACGGGGAGTGCTAAGTGGAAGACCAACTCTGTTAGAGTTTTGAATTGAGTATAGAACAAAAGTTATTTTAAAAAGGGATAATTAGTAGGAAATAGAAAATTGGGTGGCCTCGGTGGTGTAGCGGTTAGCATTGCCGCCTCACAGCAAGAGGTTCTCCGGTTCGATCCTCGGCTGGGGTGCCTTCTGTACAGAGTCTGCATGTCCTCCCTGTGGTCGCGTGGGTTTCCTCCGGGTGCTCCGGTTTCCTCCCACATTCCAAAGACATGCTTTAGGTGGATTCGATACTCTAAATTGGCCCTAGGTGTGAGTGTGTGCATCTGTATGCCTTCAGTGGAAGGTTGGGCACTGGGCTGGCAACTCGGCACTGTAAAACTCCACTGCCAATCATGAGCAAACAGGTGATCCACTGTGGCAACCCCTAACCGGGAAAAGCCGAAAGAAGAAGAAGTAGGAAATAGAAAATACTGCATGACAGCTATACATATCAATCAGAGGAGATTAGAAATGGTTGGAAAGTGAGAATGGAAAAGCAATATACAAATGAACAACTGGGAAATATCTGTATGGCTCCCAATTATGCAACAAAGTTCAAAAAGTTTAGAATTTTTCCTTGGAAGTGTTTGCATAGGTATTTGTATACTCCAAGCAGACTTCAGAAAAATTTTCCTCAGGGAAGTAAATACTGTGGGAAGAAATAGCCAAGGAATTGTTATGGCTAGGCTTGTATAGGCTCTAGGTCCAATAGCCTAGTACCAACCTATGAACCTATGCTGGAGCTGTGATGGGACAGAGAAACATAACTGGGAACATGTTTTTGTAAATGCAGATATTAAATATTCCCTAAGGAATACTTTGTCAGAAATGTTGGCAGAATATATGATTATAACTAAGGAAATGATTCTTTTGAAATGGCATACAGGATGTAAATTATACAGATATTTATTTACTTACTTATTTCTTTTATTTTCAGTGAAGGTCTGACTAGGCACAGGGCCCATTTTCAGGGGTGGATCATGGAGAAAGGCTCCAATGTACAAACAGTAATAGACAGAGTGACACGTGTATTTGAAAGGCAATGGTATACAGTAGTCTTTACATTGTTTTCAAAAGATGTAGAACTGCATTTCAAATGTTATAAAGCATGGATTTTCAAAATAAAGCAAAATCTCTTACAAGATGTATAGTGGCAAATGAGCTAGATTTGAGAAATAGAAGACAAGTGTAGTTGAAGTTAAAGGAGTATAATAAAAGGGGGAAAAAGAGTGAGTTACTATAAAGGAAATAGAAGGATATGGAGGGAGATGAGCAGGGTTGAAGTTGAAGATGAGTGATGTGCTAATTTGGTGCAGAACATTTACATAGCCAGGAGTTAAATAACTGAGACTTTACTGTTGTTTGAATGACTTTAGTGAGTGGTCCTGTCTTACTGTTAGATGATGGAGTTCCAGGTTTTTGATACTTGATAGGCGTATAGGGAATTGTGTGCAGAGTTATCGGGTTTTGATATTTATAGAAGGTCTTTAACAGAAGAGTGCAACTTCTGGGTTGGTTGTATGGTAAAGCCTTAATAAGATTAATGCTGTCGACTGTAAATAAAGTAATTATTAGAAAATAAAATCAAAATCTAAAACAAATGTAATTGAAGCACTGAATACTGTAAAGGAGATAAAAGAACTGGAGGTAGGGTCTTTAAAAAAGTGAAGGAGCAAATTAAAATGAGACCTGATCTTTGATGAGAAATACTTAACTTAGAAAGTTAATGATCAGTAAAATGAAGATATAATACGTAAAAAAAATAATAAAATGGAAGTTTATTAAATACAGATGCAGGTATAACAGTAACATTTAAATAATTTGATTGAGACATACTCTAGTGAGTTAAATAATGTAGAAAATGACATGATGTGGGAGAATATTAAAAGAGCAATATTATTACAAGAGGACATTAAAAACTAGATGAGAATATAATATTAGAAGAAGTATAGACTAGAAATAACCAAATAAAGGTAGAGAAGGAAGCTTGATCTTTTGACAATCCATTAACATTTTATAAACAGAGAACATAAATGGCATAAAGAACTAGTAATTATATTTAATAAAATGAGGGAAAAGAATATCAGGAATTGGTCACTACCATGAAAACAACTAGAGTGGTAGCATTAGCAAAAGGAAAATGTATATAAAACACACAGAGAATTATAAACCTATGCTGTTAATAAATACAGACATAAAAATAATCATGAAAATTTTAGCAATTAGACTGCATACTATTTTATCCAAAATAATACAACACCGAAGGTGTGTCTATAAAAAGAAGAAACTGAATTAAAACTTCGTGGATATTAGCTAGATTTATAAAATGTAAATAAATGAATGCTAAAATATGTATCATGCTTTTCTGATTCAGTGAATTGCGAATATTTGCAAAAACATTACAAATCAGATAGATGCTGGATTAAAGCAATGTATGCACACCCCAAAATAGATCTTTGGTGAGTAATGGCATTAAAAACATAATAACTGTGAAAAGATGAACAAGACAACGTTATCAACTGTCCTTCATGTTGCCCACTTTAGTAATAGATTTAGCAATTAAAGTTAAGTACTGCAGAAAGTATACTGTGAAGATTAAAAGAAAACATACCACATTACTTGTAGATGATTGCATTTTATTAGTATAAGAGATAAATGAAATATTAGAAATTATCATGAATTTATAATGATGATGTTCAGGCTTAGTTTGCAGTGAACATAGACAGTGGTAGTAAGAATGGTAGAGCAGCGATGTTTATGGTAGAATAAAAGAAGCATTGTACCTTCTATACTTAGGCTAAAAGAATGAAAGAGAAGAAAGCGGTCACTGTTTAAAAAATGTTTTAATAAATTATATAACACCAGTTTATGGTCTTAGTTTTTTGCTTCTATGCAGATTTTTATTCATGCTTGAAGGATTTTATTTAATACGAGGGATAGATTTAAAGAACTCTGCACAAAACTATTAAAAAAACAACAACAATGAAAAAAATACAAGACATAACCTGTAAACAAAAATTCACAATGAAAGGTAGAATGAAATGCTGCTGAAAGCAACTGAAACCAGGATTAGAAATAGGCAGGCTTCTGCAGCTGTACCAGTTCTCAGTTATAATAGCTAGAGTAGAATTCCTAATGATTATGTAGTAGTGTTGGTCAAAAAGCCTGTTGTTTATACTTCATGTCTTACACATAAGTATTTTAAGTTGAGATATGCCCTGAATAAATTTGCCAAATTTGTCCATGATGGTTCTAAAAAAATGTTTGGGCTCTAGTTAAGTGTTGACACCAACATTTTTCCCATAGGTAAATAACACTGTGATTGACTGCTAAACAGAGCCTTCATACTTTGTGCAGCCTAAAGTATGGAAGAGAGCAGAGGAAGAGATTGTCTAAAATAGGGAGGGTAAATTATTTTTCCAGTGCTAGTTCCATGATACACCTTACATCTTCCAGATAACTTTTCCATCCAGTGTACCACAGGTCAATAACTAACATGGTTGAGTTTAATCTGAATGTTTTTTTTTTTTGGTCTTTCATTCTACAACCCCTTAGGGAATGTATATTCTCTATAGTCTTATTGATTCTGGGAATCATATTTCTCAGTATAATGATAATGTAGTCACCAATCAGGGCTTTCTGTTGCTTCATGTTGTCCTGGACTTGAACAAGAAGTAAAGGTAGAGAGTGTGCATGTGTACATTTCTCATCTATTATATCACTGAAGGCATACCTATGAATGAAAAAAAGGTATTTATGCCACATCAACTAAATAAAGGTCAAAGCTGATTTGTTCTACTATAGCCCTTCTTATTTGCCTTGTATCAATGTAAAGAACAACATGGAGGAAAAAAGAAATGCTAATAGCATGACATTGCTTGAAAGCACTATGATTCTCAGGCATTGCATTTATTGGGTCAATTTATACCATTATTTGTGAGGAAGAAGGAATCTTGTATTATTATATGAAATGCCACAGACAGAAAACTGCAAAACATTGTCTGAGAACACTTGTGTTCTGCAAACACTGTTGTTAATGACTATTGTGATTAGAAAGGGGTGATTAAGATATTGGGAATTCCACAGAGAAAAAGCCAATAGCAATATTAGCGCATGGTGTAGATATTGCTGTTGTTAAAATTGCCATTCAGCCTTAGGAATGTATATGTGACTCAAAGGATCCCTGTGTTATGGAGTAGGCTCCCCATCCACATGAAGCAGAGTTTATCCCTGCCTTATTCAAATGACACCTTGACCATTGGATGGGAAATCACAAATTCATCCCCCAGTCTTTTTTCCATGTATCTGATGGACAAAGGCTCTGAGTAAGTAAAATCCTCTCCAATTAACATCCCTTCCCACAAATCCCTATAACTCCTTCTAATACACACCCAAGGTACTTGGGGACAAATTGGATTGGAGTACACAGCCAAGCTTATAAAAGGCCCTAGTGGTTATTAGTTTAGTAACAACCTATGAACACATGAACAAAGGTGGGCTAACATAGCATTTTATACATAAGTACCAAATGCAAAGGTTCAGTCTGCCATTTTTGCTTCATAGTTTCAGTTGGTATATATAATAAGTGGGGACGGGGGAAAGTGTAGTTAGGCAGCATAGAATGGTGGTCTGTAGAATGACACTGGTGATCAAGAAGAGGAGGAGGAGTATGAGGGCAGCACCAAGGATCAAATGGTGGAAATTGAAAAAGGGTGATTGTTAGGTGAAGTTCAGGGAAGAGTTAAGACAGGCACTGGGTGGCAGTAAAGTGTTACTGAATAGCTGGGTAACTACAGCAGAGCTAGTAAGGGAGACTGCTAGAAAGGTGCTTGGTGTGACATCTGGACAGAGGAAGGAGGACAAGAAGACCTGGTGGTGGAATGAGGAGGTACAGGAGAGTATACGGAGAAAGAGGTTGGAGAAGGTGAAGTGGGATTGTCAGAGAGATGAAGAAAGTAGACAGGAGTATAAGAAGCTGAGGTGCATGGTAAAGAGAGAGGTGGCAAAGGCTAAGGATAAGGTGTATAGAGAGTTGTATGAAAGGTTGGGCACTAAGGAGGGAGAAAAGGACCTGTACTGATTGGCTAGGCAGAGGGACCGAGCTAGGAAAGATTTGCAGCAGGTAAGAGTGATAAAGGATAATGAGAGAAATGTTCTCATTGGCGAGGAGAATGTGTTGAACAGATGGAAGGAGTAGTTTGAGGGGCTGATGAATGAAGAGAATGAGAGAGAGAGAGAGAGAGAGAGAGAGAGAGAAGGCTGGATGATGTGGGAATAGTGAATCAGGAAGTGCAATGGATTAGCAAGGAGGAAGTAAGGATAGCTATGAAGAGGACGAAGAATGGAAAGGCTGTTGGTCCAGATGACATACCTGTGGAAGCTTGGAGGTGTTTAGGAGAAATGGCAGTGGAATTTTTAACCAGATTGTTTAATGAAATCTTGGAAAGTGAGAGGATGCCTGAGGAGTGGAGAATAAGTGTTTTGGTACCGATTTTTAAGAATAAGGGTGATGTGCAGAGCTACAGTAACTACAGAGGGATAAAACTGATTGATCACAGCATGAAATTATAGGAAAGAGTAGTGGAAGCTAGGTTAAGAATGGAGGTGATGACTAGTGATCAGCAGTATGGTTTCATGTCAGGAAAGAGCACTACAGATGCAATGTTTGCTCTGAGAGTGTTGATGGAGAAGTACAGAGAAGGTCAGAAGGAGTTGCATTGTGTCTTTGTGGACTTAGAGAAAGCATATGACAGGGTGCCTAGAGAGGAGTTGTGTCATTGTATGAGGAAGTCGGGAGTGGCAGAGAAGTATGTAAGAGTGGTACAGGATATGTACAAGGGTAGTGTGACAGCGGTGAGATCTGCAGTGGGAGTGACAGATGTTTTTAAGTTGGAGGTGGGATTACATCAAGGATCAGCTCTGAGCCCTTTCTTATTTGCAATGGTGATGGACAGGTTGACAGATGAGATCAGACAGGAGTCCCCGTAGACTATGATGTTTGCAGATGACATTGTGATATGTAGTGAGAGTAGGGAACAGGTTGAGGAGACCCTGGAGAGGTGGAGATATGCTCTAGAGAGGAGAGGAATGAAGGTCAGTTGGACTAAGATGGAATATATGTGTGTGAATGAAAGGGAGGATAGGGGAATGGTGAGGATGCAGGGAGTAGAGTTGGCAAAGGTGGGTGAGTTTAAATACTTGGGATCAACAGTTCAGAGTAATGGCAAGTGTGGAAGAGAGGTGAAGAAGAGAGTACAGGCAGGGTGGAGTGGGTGGAGAAGAGTGCAAGGAGTGATTTGTGACAGACGAGTACCAGTAAGAGTGAAAGGGAAAGTCTACAAAAGGGTAGTGAGACCAGCTAGGTTATATGGGTTGAAGACAGTGGCACTGACAAAAAGGCAGGAGTCAGAGCTGGATGTGGCAGAGTTAAAGATGTTAAGATTTGCACTGGGTGTGACAAGGATAGACAGGATTAGGAATAAGTATATTAGAGGGTTACAAAAGTTTGAAGGCCTTTTGTTGTCACTCCCTGAACTTCTAAATTATACTTGGCTCCATTGGGGATATATGACATTTGTTCAGGCTGGGTAATGTAGCCTGAGTCTAGAACATAACTTTACTATATTAGTGTCTGAGAAGCAAAATAATCTGTTTTTCACAATGATTTGTTTTTCTAGTTACAACATGCCTTTCATTCTTTGAAGAAGACAAAGTCTTGTTTGAGGGATCAAATTTAGTATTGAGATCCCCTGAAATTCCTGCAGACAGAATAGCAAATTAAGTGCCTTTTTGGGTGTCTATTCCATGACTTTGTCTGAGTTTTTTTGTAATAAGGTCTCACTGTTGAGTGGTATGTATCCTTTTTTAATACACGTTAAATATGGGGAATCACAGGCATGTCATTTACATAGTCTGTAATGCTGCATTATACTTGTTTTCTACTAGGGATAAGGATATGCATCTTCAGCAGAAGTAAGAAATACATGTTGAGAATATATCTTTGCTGAGTTGTTGTTACACTGGAAGTCAAAATCCTACATGTTTTCTCCTGAATAGGGGAACTTTTTATCAGTAGAATTATCATTACAGTATCTGCCCAAATTTAGACTTACTTGAGGGAAATACATTAGATTAGGAATTCTGTAGCTCAGGGTCATTTCATATTAGTATAAGAATTTTGATAGAATATTCAAAGGTTATACCTGAGTGCCCTGTTATATTGTTAGGTACCACCAGTGGTCCAATATAGCCATTTGGGTGCTCTTGTTTTCTTTGCATTTTGTTCATATCAAACATGTACATTTTGCATTTTTTTCAGGTTGACAAAGCTCAGCATATATCTGAATCAAGAAATCCAAGCAGACAAAGGACAAGTATGGCATAAAACCAAACGATTTATTTAGTAAAAAACATGCAAGTGCTTTTGCGTAGTACTGCTATGCTTCATCAGACATAAAATTCTATCACAATCCTAAACATTTTAAACAATGTTAAAAAAATCACTGCTAGCAACTTTTCCCCCTCCAGTTAAGTAATTAGTGGAAACCACATGATTTAAAGTAACCTAACACTTTAGTAAAATAAATACATTTTTAGTATGTTCCAACCACAACTTAAATAATATAGTTCAGATATAATAAATAAAACATATATTACAGATATTTAAACAGTATAATATGCATCACACATAAACCATTTTGCAACTATACTGATGTTTTGGAAAATTAATGCAGAACTGCATCAACAAAGGCTGAAACAGTCCTGCCATCCACATAGTTAACTAACTATACACCTTATATGAAGTTTACATAAAAAACTTGAACTGCTACCTGAACCTCATCTATCTACTTAACTGTTTAAAAAACAAAGACACAAACAAACAGAAAATATATGAAAAATAAATATAAGCAAAACAAAACATCATAACTTAATGCTGCTAACATAAAAAATATATGTGTATATAAATAAATTGTTTGGTTTTATGCCGTGCATGTCCTTTGCCTGTTTGAATTTCTATGCATTATATTTTTTGGAGCTTGGTCTGGACTTTATCTGGTGCAGTGGTTTTGTTTTTGCCAATATATCTAAATCATATTATTACTATGTTTCTTTGAAAGGTAAACCAACACTAATAGTCTTTTCTCAGAATTTTTTTCTGTCATTTTCAATGCTATAGTATGTTTTACTTGTTTTGGCAGACATTGACTTACTTGAGATTCTACTGCCTACTTTCTTTAATTGCTATGTTATCATACAATTCACAGTATAGGGCTCACAATCCAAGTATCATGTCCTGAAAATTTCATAAGAATATGTTTGAGTACTAGAGAGATATTGTCAATAGTAGGAAGGATCAAAGTTAAGTCAGAATGGCTTTTTGAAATTAATATACTACATTTGCAAAACAGTAATTTGAAAACAAGTATGTAGCTTCCAGTTAATTTTTTTCTTTTTAATTTCTCCAAATGTTTTGGGATTCCAATACTGTTTCAGAAATGGACCTCATTCGTGAGCCAAGGTACAATTAGAATGCATGAAATCATTTCTTCACTCCTTGAGGTTGCCAAGAGTGCTGTTCTCAGCACATGCTATGTACCCAGAATTGCCACCTTCTGCAGTTCATCTAGAGGTACATGTATCAGTAATATATTTAAATATGCTAGAATTTTTTTTATTAGTTTGCTTCTATTGCTATTAAAATTATCTTGCTGTCTTTTACTAGCTTCTGTTTGCACATCTTGATATTTTATGACTTTGTTTCTCTCAGGATGCAGGATAATAAAACTGTTGTTAGGTGTAGTTATTTCAAGGATTAGTGATACTTTTGTCCTTTTTACTTTGGTTACTATATCTGTTTGTCTTGCTTCTTCTTTCTTAGTTATTAGTATGGATAATCCCATGTGATCAAAATGTCTTCATTTGCAGTAATTGTTTGGGGTTCAAATTTCCAATGCTTGTCAGCTACCTGTACATTGTAATGTTTACACAGTTCCTAATGGAATAGATCTGCCAGATTGGTTTGTCTTTTAGTATACAGCCTTTGAGTATATGACTATATTGTACACAGTATTTAAAATGAATATCTCACACACAGCAGCAAGATGCAATAATTTCTAGTTTTGTGCTACAGAACCTGCATCTGTCTATATCTTCCACTTTATAACACTTCGTAAACCAATGTGTACATAACTCACTGTTGAGAGCTGGCATCACTTCTCTTTCTCCTTTTGATTCAAATTCCCTTTTACTTAACGTTTCACACATTAAATCTTGATCAACATGTGGTTGCTCTACGAATCCTCTGTACTTGCCATTATAATTCTGAGCTTTCCAGTTGTTGATACTTTTCTTCTGATCCTGTTCTTCACAGTTTTTTTTCACTTTCTGTTACCAACCCAATTTTTTGTCCACTTTTGGTTTAATTTCCATTCCCACTCTCTGTTGAAATACTTCTACTAATTTGAGCAATGGTGTCATCTTTAACTTCTTTTATTCATGCTTTAGAACTGTCACTGTATTTGGATTTGTTGATGTCAACAAACATCTATGCAGTCCCACACATTCACATCTTTACATATATTCAATTTTGAAGAGGCACACACCTCCTTCAGAACAAAGGGTATATTATTCTGCCAAGCGCTAGTTTTTAAATATGATTTGATAAGCACAAAGCATTTTTCTTCTTTTCTTGTCCAACTGTTCCAGTGCTGTCTGGAGCCAATCACACCAAAGCTGTAAGTTAGAATAAGAAAAGCAAGCTGATTTGTAGCTTGAACCTTATTCCTATATGTTGATGTAGTTTTCCATATCAGCTTTAGTCTTCTAAGTTATTTCTTACTAATCTCTATTCTCATTACTTCATGTTTTCATGCTGACCATTTATCTATTCCCAAATATTTATGTGCACCCTCCTGTTCAAGTTTCTTCATATCACATTCCTGTCCCAGATTGATATCTTTTCAGTGCGTCAACTTTCCTGCTACAAATGCTATTTTTACACATTTATCAAGACAAATATCATTTCTGTCCAGCCCCCCATGGTGCAGAGTGAAAATCACTTACTTTTTCACAGATGACCAGTGTCTGACTAGCAGTACAACCACTGGAGGGACCAGACCATGGCAGCTCATTGCAATATCAGTGTTAAGAGCTGAGCAGAGTCCATGCTGCAAGTGGTATATCACTGGGTTGGGAGACTGAGTATGTGTGGAAGCATGCATGCACTTCCAAAAGGCAGTAATTGTGAAGCTTGCAAGGCTGCTGTGGTGTGGCAGGGGGATAATGCACATTCTCCAGCAGCAATATGAAGCTCCACCAGTGCCTTTGATTTCCTTGCTGGCCACCAATGAAGTACAGGTTGAGCTCAGGGGTGGCTAAAGGGGAACAACTAGACCCAGTGATCAAGGAGATGATCTGGTGGCAGCTGAGGTTCAGCTGCAGAGAGCAGAAGCAAGCAAACAAACAAAAAAAAAAAGATCAGATATCATTGTTATATCATCTGAGAAAGTTTCAACCATTTGTTGTGTGTTCAGGTGCTTGTCTAATGACCTATATGATTTTAAATCATCCACAAAAAATAGAGACATATCTTTAGGGATTTTTTTTTTGAAGTTGTGCTTTAACCATAGTCTAGTCTGTTTAGTAACCAGTTTATTGGGTTAAGGGCAAGAAAAAACAGCAGTGGTAACAAAAAAAGCACCCTAAAATAGCCTCACTTTTATCTCTAGGAGAATAATTTGTTATTTTTCATAATTCAGTTGTAAAGAGGATTGCCATTGGTTCATAGTCACTGTTATGTTATTAATCAGTGTAGGGTATATGATATTTCTGTAAGCATTCCATAATCCATGAATGGGGATGCTGTTGAATGTTTTTTTTAATCTATCCATGTCATACTTAATCTGCTCTATTCAAATCTCTCTATTATTTCTTTATTTAACAACAGATAATTTTTTAATCCATATGATTTTCTTTTGTTACATTTTTGTTCTATTGCAATAACCGATTATTTCCTAAGTGACTATAAATTTGATTTTAATCAAGTCCAGCATATAATATATATTGTCAGAAGGCAAGTTATTGATCTATAGTTCTTAGGATCTCTTGCACATTCATTAATAAAGAGAAGTATGTTTTTTCTTGTTCTTAACCAGGTTGGTGTCTCTTTGGGATGTGCATATAAATAATTTTACTCAGGGCTAAATCATTATTTAAAGATGTTAATACCTTTATGTAGAAGCAACATATGTCATCTGGACATGTCGTTTTACATTTCAGAGCCTTTCTTGATTATGTCTCAGTTTTTCTGGCTATTACTTTATCAATTTTCATATCCACTATTTTAGAGCTTTTTACTGTTTCTTTTAACTCTTCTGTCAGTTTAGCATCTTTGTTATGTTCAGTGTGGTCTTCATAAATACTTCAACAAAATGTACTATTTTTTTATCTCTTTTATGTGCTGTTGCTATTACTTTTGCTTTACTTCCCAGTTATCTATGGAACCTTTTCGGATCATAAATAAATTGCTTTAAGTTGACTCCCAGGATGACTGCACAGTGATCAACAACTTAATTTCAACTCTCCCAGTGTAAAAAACAAAAAAACGAGAAAAGGGAGCCAGTGAAATTGTCAATTTGTTGAAATCTCAGTTACTGGCTTATAAGTACACTACCTGAATGCCAGCAATGAAGAACTATGGAAAACCTGAAAGAAAATCAAGCACAAAAGTTAAAGAAAAAACACTGACTAAGACAAATCCAGCAGCTGTTCAGCAAAAAAACAACTCAAGCTTCAGCTGTGGTACAAGAGATGGCTTCCAGTAATTTAGAGGAAAAAATAAATCAAATGTTCTCAGAGGTGATTAAAGTAAAAAAATCATTGAAGGAATATGTCAACTCAAATAACAAAAGGCTGGAGAAGAAGAAGCTTTAGCTAACTATTCAGATGAACTGAAAAAAATGCAAAAAATCAGAGGCTGACATAGGCGCCGGAAGCTGTTGAAGACTGGGGGGGGGGGGGGTTGAGAGGGACACCTAGTGATCTAAAAAGGGCAAATTTAAAAAAAAAAAATATTTACTACCACAGCATATGTTCAGTTAGAGGACATTTTAAACTTAGCCAATTTCCCTTTTGGTGCTTGAATTAACATTTCTTGATTGGTCTTACCTATCCCATGGCTGATAATTGTACATTAGCCCTAGTGAGAATAACTGTGATCATACCATAGATAGTTTGAGGGGACCCATGTAAGGGATGCAGCATTTAGGAACTGTCTCTATCCATTAGTGGCACGAGGGGCAATCCTGGAGTACATTTTCTCTTACCCATTCTTAGATCCAAGTTGCCTTTTAATATGAATAGGGATGAGCTTTGTTTTACTTGAATGGATAGTCTGTAACCCCCTGCCGCTCCAGTAGCAGCCCCCTCCCCAGCCATTCCAGTGTTCCATTACTTGGCTATTTCTCCTCAGTTACCACACTGTTCAAATCTGTCAGTGTGCATACTGTTTTCTTATTTACTTCTACAATGATTACAGAAATTGAAATAAAATAGCACAAACACTGAGCCATTTGCTAAACAAAATACAGTCTCACAATGAAAACAGATTTAGCATGAGCAGTAAATTTCTCTGCCCTTGAAACTCACATTCATTGAAAGGGCATGAAAACCCAAATTCATTTTGCATCTGGTCAGCGGAGGACTAAACTTACCTCTGGGTTATTTTCAAACCATAGGCTCCTTACATATTTTTAGGGCCATGTATACTTGTATGCATTATTTGATTCACCTTCCTGATTGTATTAAATTATAGTCATTGTATAATACAGCATCACTTGTTAGAATGTGTTTTAAATTTGTAGTTTTGAACAGTCTTCTAGTAAGCAATAAAACAAAATGTATGAACTAATAATGACAAAACTACCAGTTTCAGAAAATTTCAACCATAAAAGGCCACTTAAACTTCTGTCATTACAATCCACCAATTTCAGTAAATATGCAAAATCTCTGCAGAAGTAAAGTCATCTAAATAATTTCACATTAAAGGAATTTGTAACTAATGCAGTGGTTGCTGCTAGCAAACAACTTTATATTTCATTGTTTCATCTACAAATAAAGTTCCTGTTGCCCTTAAAGAATAAATTGCCTATATTACTTTAAAAAAATCATAGTAATATTGCAATAGGTAATGGATGGCAAACTGATAACAGGTTCATAGTTACTAGGTAACTCCTCCAGAGGAGGACATTCACAGGACTGCAGAATCCACTCCCTTTAAAGTACAAAACAGTACAGTATCAGCGATCCATCTGCATACTGTAGGAATAGAACCCACAGCCTTCTGCATCAAAAGCAAATATACTACCTGTTGTGCTGCTTACAACGCAAGCAGACTTGGACTAAGCAGAACTAAACTTCTCTTCCCCTGAAGCTCTCAGCTCCTTGTAAAATCCTCACTCAACTCGGGCATTTACACACACACACACACACACACACACACACACACACACACACACACACACACACACACACACACACACACACTCACACACACTCACAGTCCCGCACACACATGCTGTAGATCAGAAACACAGTCCTACACACACACGCCATAGATCAGAAACACAGTCCCACACACTCACACCATAGATCAGAAACACAGTCCCACACACTCACACCGCAGATCAGAAACACAGTCCCACATACTCACACTATATATCAGAAACACAGTCCCATACACTCACACCGTAGATCAGAAACACAGTCCCACACACTCACACCGTAGATCAGAAACACAGTCCCACACATGCAACATAGATCAGAAACACAATCCCCCATACACACACTCCCCACAAGCAGCAGCACAGATCAGAAACACAATCTCCCTAGCTGCAGCATAGATCAGAAACACAATCCCCCCAGCAGCAGCACAGATCAGAAACATCTCCAAAGCAGCAACATAGATCAGAAAAATCTCCTTACCTGAAACACACCCTCCTTAGGAGCTGTACGGGTAACAGGTAGGCAGGCAATGGAAGTTTAAAATGTCATGCCTGTACTTGGCATAAATCCACGACACATGCATGAGTCCCCCGGTCCGCCTTGCTACCATAGAGTTTTTGGGGTTTTTTGCTGCCACGGGGGCTAGACAAAAGTGTGGGCGCTCCCTTCCCTCGCTCAATGGTTCCAGCACCGTTGGAGGCTGAAATGAAAAAAAAGGTTGGCTCAGTATCAGGATTCTCAAAAAAAAGCTGTTAAGTAGTTAACTAGTAGAGTTAAGAGACAGATCATGCAGAGACAACCTGAGATTTTCAGCTATACCGGAGAAACTGGAAGGGACAGACTGTATTAATCTTATGTAAGTACAAATAAGCAACTGGACTGCTGTTGTGTAGCAAGACTTGTTAATTGGAATAGCACATCAAGTATATTTTCCAAACATCTCTATGAGAAAGCAGGGAACACTTAATTAACAAAGATGCAATCATACCAGCAGAAATAATTGATTTGATCAAAACTGTGGCAGATGGGAAAAGTATTAGAAATTGGAGATAGCAGAGTGTTTGTGAAATGATTATTCAGTGTATACCAGGCAGAAGAGAAGCAAATTTATCCCATCAATCAGAGAATGTTGAGAGACAGGTGTGAGATTCAAGCTGATGTATCCAGCTGTCTTCAGACTATTTTGTTCTGGAGAATCAAATACATTTTGGATGCAGAACAGATTAAGGTAGAAATAAAAAAAATGTTTATCCAACAAAAAGTGAGCTAAGCAAGCCAAATCAACTTCTCATTCTTCTGACAATATAGCTCATAGGTAGAATTTGCCAGTGAAACAGTTTCCATTCTTCCAAATGAAAATGCTTGAGAGACATTAAAAAAGCATAGGAGTTGACTAGAAGAATCAGAAATGCCTTGGACTTGAACTAGAGTCTGGTGTTTGGAGATTAAGATGATCTGGAAGAAGCCTAGCAACACTTAGTGAATAAATGGCAGACTATAAATCATTGATCATATTTGTGAAATGTGGTTTTGTAAGAAAAAAATGGTTGAGATAAACTGGAGTTTTGTTGACCTTGTTATTATCCTTCTACACAAAGGAAGAAATTCAACAGAGAATCATTAACTCTATACCTATAGGAAGCTTATCCCCCTCTGTATTCAAAAATAATTCCTAAAATATCTCCTGTAGGAAAAACTGCTATCTCCAACACAGCATGACTTCCATTCCCCCCACAGTACTAACACTGCACTTTGAACCTTTATAGATATTATCAGTAAAGCTAGAGATAACAGCAAACTAATCTTCGCCCTCCTTATAGGCTTGTCTAAAGCCTTTGACACAGCTTGTCACAGCAAAATTCTACTTTAAATGTCCTCACTAAGTCTATCTCAGCCCACAATTTTATGGTTCAAATGCTACTTGTCCAATAGGTATCAGTCAGGAAAATGGCACTACACCTTCTCCATACCTCACGGTAACCACTTGTGTACTATAAGACTCAATACTTGGTCCCCTCCTCAACATTCTCACTACCACCCTCCACATACATATACTACAGGCCTATCTAATATAGAACATGCACATGTATAGATGATTCCACACTCATATGCACATCTGACCTGGGACATCTCCAAAAATATTTCAAGAAGCTTTAACAGCTATTGAAACATAACTTTGTAATTTACAACTCATGCAGAACACCCCACAAAAAATCCTTTTTTTTTTCCAAAATCCCTCTCTCATGAAAAGCAAAATTTAAAATCTAGTATCTTAATTATACAGCCATTGAAGTCACTTTTAATAGCAAATTATTAAGAATACTAGTGGTGTGATGATAATCTTACATAAAACCTGCATATACAAAACCGCATTAAAAAATCATCAAAAAACAAGGTTGCTTTACAGAGCCAAAAACTCTCACACTGATAGAACTAAAACAACACTTGCCAGTACTTACCTTCTCTCCTCAATACTTTAACGTGCTCCCATCCTTAATAACCCCCAGCCATCACAAAAAGCAAAACTTGAACAATGCTATAATAAAGTGCTAAATTTGCAGCAAATAACCCTTTAAGAACCCACCGTAGTATAGCACTAAAGAGCCTACATTGTTTAAAACAACCACATTAACTAATATATACACAGCTTTTTAACAGCTATAGAATTATCCAGCATCCACCTGCTAGTCCAGCACTAAATACCATTCTATGTAACTATGCTCCCACTTGCAAAAAACGCCAAAGCCAAGGAAGGCAGCCAAGCAGTAAATTCAATGGTAACCCATTTCTTGTATTCAAACTCTTTTAATCCAGAAACGTACAATATGGCAAGCACATACAGGTTAAGCGCTTTCACGCACTACCAATACCAGGCTTCTTCAGAACACTTTGAATCCAAATCAATGCGCTTAAATGCTTCACAATTCATCATGTGACCCACCCCCCATGAACATCAATTATATTAATTTACAAATGTCTACAAGTTAATTTAAAATTTAACTTAACTTACTTACTTACTTATGATTTTTTCACTTATGATCATAAGTGGTTTTATTATGGTTAAGAAGTGCCAACAATTTTAAATTAACTTGTAGACATTTGTAAATTAATATAATTGATGTTCATGGGGGGTGGGTCACATGATGAATTGTGAAGCATTTAAGCGCATTGATTTGGATTCAATGTGTTCTGAAGAAGCCTGGTATTGGTACTGGGTGAAAGCGCTTAACCTGTATGTGTTTGCCGTATTGTACGTTTCTGGATTAAAAGAGTTTGAATACAAGAAACGGGTTACCATTGAATTTACTGGTTGGCTGCCTTCCTTGGCTTTGGCATTTTTTGCAGTACTGTGCTTTTCTTGTTCTTATGCTCCCACTTGGTCATTATGATCCAATGACCAAAAACATATCTCTGCCCACATAGGTTCATAGGTGTGTACTAGTCTAATGGCCCTGGAGCCTTTACAAGCCTAGCCCATAGGATTACCCTGGCATCGTGCCACCCGACCTTAGTTCCTAGTGCCTTTGTTGAGTAGAGCCACTGGTGTGATCCCCGAGAGGAATTTCTATTTCCCATCCACTCATCAAGATTCCTCTTGAAGAGGGCCAGTGAGGTGTTCTGCTTGACATGTATGGCAAGTCTATTCCATAGCATGGGCAGTATCTGGCTTATGAAGCTGTCCCTCCAGCATGTTCTGTTGATTGTGATAATGAGGTTGAAGTCTCTGGAGCATGTGGTGCAGAGGGATTGGGATTTCCTTAGATGTAGCATTTCTAACAGAGTTGGGTCAGACATGGCTTTGTAAATCAAGTAGAGCTTGCCTCTAAGCAGGTGATATAAGACAGAGAATAGTTGGAGTTTTTTGAGTCTGTTCATATAGGACAAGTGGTTAAGGCCTAGGATCCTCTTTGTGAGGTACTTTTGGGGCCTCTCCAGTTGTTGCAGGTGTCTAGTGAGGTACATGCCAAATGGGGCATTGTACTCGATGATTGGCTTAATGAGGGAAGAGTAGAGGGAGACAATCACCTCTTTCTTCCTGGATGCAAAACCCTTAGTAATGAGATGTGACACACAGAAGGACTGTCTGACCACAGTGGCAACGTGGTGGTCAAAAGAGAGGTTGCTGTCATCCTGAGTTCCCAGATCTCTTATAATGCCTTCTGTGTTCAGTGGACTACCATCAATGTGGTAATTCAAGGGAACCGGGTTTTTTCCAAGGGGGATGATAACACATTTTTTGGCATTGAGCTTAAGGCCATGGTTCTAACACCAGTCACTGGTGTCATTGAGGCCTTTCTGTAGGATGTCAACATCACTTGGGGAGTTAATAATAGCTTACAACTTGCAATCGTCTGTGAACTTTGTCATTCAGAGTCCCTTTGTGTTGGCCTGGACTTTAGAGAAGTAGATACCAAACAGGAGAGGACCCAAGACCGAACCATGTGGGAATCCACTCATGACTGGTCAGCAGTCTGACTTGGAGTCAGCTACTTTCACACTGTGGGTTCTATCTGTGAGCCAGTTTGCAACTCACATAGTGATATAGGGGTTGATGCCTAGCTTAGTGAGTTTTTCTATGATTCCTGAGTGGGAAATGGTATCAAAGACCTTGGCCAGATCAAGGTAGGCTGTATGAATCACCTTTCCTTCATCCACAGCTCTGGTGACTGACTCAAAGAAGTCAACCAAGTTGAGGAGGCAAGCTCTACCCTTCACAAAACCAAACTGTGTAGGATCCAGAGTTTGAAGATTCCCTATATCCTTGTTTATTAGATCCATGAGGATGCATTCCATAGCTTTAGATATCAGATTCATCAGGCTAATTTGGTGATAATTGCCGGGGTCTGTAGTCGCTCCTCCTTTGTGGACAGGGATGACTGTAACAGTGCTCCATTCGGTAGGAACAAAGCCTGAGGTGAGGCTGTGATTGAACAGGACACACAGGTGAGGTACTAGTTCACTCTGTAGTTCATGTAGAACACAGCCAGGGATGTTGTCAGGTCCCATAGAAGCTGTACTCTTGGCCTTGGACAGTGCTGTTTTAACCTGTGCAGCAGTAATACTGGGTGCCTGGCAATCTATTGGTATTGTGATTGGTCCTTTGGGGGGGAGGGGTAAAGTTAGCACTGAATCTGTCGGCCAGTTTTTTGGCAATATCTGTTGGCTCGGTATAGGAGGTATCATTGTGCAGTAGTTCAGAGCAAATCTGGGTATTGCCATGCAGATTCTTTACATAACTATAGAAGGCCTTGTGGTTGTCTTTACTATCTGCTGCAATTCTGTTTTCATAACTAGCTTTAGAGGATTTGATGAGGGATCTCAACCTTTTGTTGAGGCTGATAAGGGTTCTTTTCCAGCCTTGGGATTTCACCTTATTCCGCATCAGTTTCCTCCTTCTGTTGTAGAGTTTGGTTATGGCAGGGGACCACCAGATTGGCTTACTTATTTTTGAGGAGAGCGTCTTAGTTCTATTGGGTATGGTAAGATCCATGCATTTGTGTACATGTTCATACAGTGCATTGGTGTATGATTTGGTGGTCATGCAACTATTCTCCATTTGCATGGATGCTGTGATGTTAGCCACCTCTGTTTTATAAGCCCAAAGTTAGCTTAGGATAAGTTTTTCATGGTGGTTACCTTTGTGGGCAGGTGGGAAGGATGTGGATTTCCAAGGTTATTAGTTTGTGGTTGGATCTATCCAGGGAGGAGTTGACTATTGGTGTAGAGCAATGGTCGCCCATGTTAGTAATGACCAGGTCAATGATGTTGCTACTTCTAGTGGGGGTAAGAGTGAGCTGGTCCAGGGCATTGGAATTAATGAATTCCAGAAAGCAATGGGCAAGTGTATTGGTACATGAGTAGTTTTTACAGTTAATGGAGGGGTAGTTGAAGTCACCCAGCCTGAGAGTGTTAGGTTGGACCCTAATGTTCTCCAGGGTGCTTAGGAACATGGAATGCCAGTCTTGGGACATGGTTGGGGACCTACAGCAGGCTACAAATTGAATCACTGTCTTACCCAATGTTAGCTGCACCTGAAGTATCTCAGATGTGTTATGTTGGGCTACCAGTCTTGAGGTGTGTGCATCCTTTATGAATATGGAAACACCACTGCCTTTGGAGCTTTGGTCCAAGTTCTGGGGCTGAAAGGTGTGGAATGAGTTATAGCCTGGTAGTATAGGGGTGCTGTCTGCTGCCTTGAACCAGGTCTCTGTTACAGCACAAATGTCGATGTTCTCCATTTTAAGGAGGGCCTAGAGTGAGTGCATTTTGAGATTTAGACTTCTAGCATTGAGCAGCATGACTCTCAGATTGCATTTGTTTGTAGCTGTTAAGGTGGTAATTTGGTCTTTGGAACACTACCTACAAAAGGCACTATAGGGGTGGCAAGTGCATTGGCCAGTATCCGGAAGCACAGGGGTGACAGATGCAGGCCATCTCTGGCAAAGCATCGAGGACTGTCAATCATGTCATCCCAAGCAGATACTGGATCCCCTTAGAATGACACCAGAAACTTACCCAATTGTTGAAATCAATCATTTTTCTGCTTGTACTGTAATATCATTCTGGGTGATGGTAGGATGCTGCTCAAGGCTAGGTTCATACCTGCCTGGGCTACATAATCCAAAAGCTCCTCCAAGTCTCTTTTCATGTAGTCCAGGGAGGTACCTCTCATGTCATTCACACCCACATGTACTATGACAGAGTCTTATTTGTACCTGTTGTTAAGGGACCTGAGTGTGTGCGTTATGTGGTGGATCCTGGCACCTGACAGGCAGCTAAATGTTACTTTCTCCTTATTCAACCTAGTGAGTGGGACATCAGTGTGCCTCACTATTGAGTCACCCATGACTAGTGTGTTGGGCATGCTGTTTTGCCTTAGGGGCTTTGGTTGAGTGGCACACTGTTTAGGAAAGTTATGTGTCCCATCATTAGTGTTGTGTTGTGGTGGTTGGGTGCATTTCTGCCTTGGAGGTCTCTGCTGTTTGTATAGATTTTTCTTGAGAGCCTCCGCGAAGGTGGGTGTATGGTTTTTGTTTTTATGTAAAGACAGTGCTGGTGTGTGTTCTGGAGGGCTATGTGTCCCATGTTGTGTGGTGCAAGTGATGACGTTCTCCTCCTGACCAGCCATTCCGGTCTTGGCTGGAGAGTGCATGGCTTCCAATTTGGATATATAAGTGCATCTCTCACAAGTCTGAGTGTTGGGAGGTAAGAGGAGAGGGTTGTCAGTGTACATGAGGCAGTTGCCACATTGCCACAGGATGCCCAAGTTCATCAGGTTAATAGGAGAAAACACAGGGAACTGACCTTTAGACATGCCTGGAGGGATGGGCATTAATAAATACTGGAGCTGTTTCCTTGTAGAACATTTAGTGCTGGTAGCACTTTTGTGTGCTAGAATAATTGCTACAAGAATTCTGGTAAAGTGCTAAACTAATAAGCTAGTAAACATGCAGGAGAGGAAAGAACTTGCAGAGCTAAAGGAAAATTTGAAGGGCAGACTTTGGCACTGCTCAGAAGCTTACAAACAGTCCTGGATACAGCAAATCTGCATCTGGACTAGATTAGTTACAGGAAAGGTGGGAAACAAGTGCAGATGTGGACTTTTAATCCAGACAGTTGAAAGAGATGGAAAAGCTGCCCAGATGGCCAATAAGCTACTATTTCTGGGCCAGAAATCACTCCTACTGTGGTAGATAGACTACCTAGTGCTTACCGCTCCTACTGATAAGCTAGAAGGCTTCCCTCCAACACAGAAAGACATGGGGGGGTTCAGAAGCTTATAAACAGTCCTGGATACAGTGAATCTGTACCTGGACTAGACTAGTTACAGGAAAGGTGGGAAACAAGCACAAACACGGTCTTTTAAACCAGAAAGATGAAAGAGATGGAAAAACTGCCCAAATGGCCAATAATCTACAATTTCTGGATCAGAAACCACTCCTCTTGTGGTAGATAGGCTACCTAGTGCTTACCACTCTCACTGACAAGCTAAAAGGCTTTCCTCCAACACAGAAAGGAAAGGTGGGAAACAAGCACAAATGCGGGCTTTTAAACCAGAGAGTAGAAAGAGATGGAAAAACTGCCCAAATGGTCAATAAATGGAGTAGAAAGAGATGGAAAAACTGCTCAAATGGTTAATAAACTACAATTTCTGCACCAAAAACCACTCCTCTTGTGGTAGATATCTATCAAATCTGCTGGGCTTGGTCTGTACTCATTCTGTCTTGCTAAGGCGTGGATCTCCTTGCCTATATCTTTTAGGGAATACACTCCCTCTACTCCTTTAAAACCATTCTGAAAAATAAAATCTCTGTTCTTGCTCAACCCCAGGATAAACTATACCTCTAAATATGAGCAAGTACCTATTTATACCTTACACCTCCTTACTCTCCCTTCTTCATTCATTTCCTAGATTCAACCAATTTCTGTCCCTGACTCCCTAACTAAATGTGCCAGAAACCTGTTTTTTTTTTCCTCACTTCATATTGTAATTCCTGTTTGTGTTATTCTAACTTACCTTTAATTTCTCCTAACTGGCTAAACATGTCTCTAAATATTAAATCATCATCATCAGGTCCAAATCTGACCTCAAACCAGTGACAACTGAGTACCACATGGTTCAGTCCTGGGACCTCTCCTGTTTGGTATCTACTTCTCTGAAGTACAGGCTAACACAGAAGGCCTCTGGCTAATGAAGTTTGCAGATGACTGCAAACTAGGAATCATAGTCGAGTCCCCAAATGATGTGGAAATCCTACAGAAGGGCCTCACTAAGACAGATGCCTGGTGTCAGAGCCATGGCCTCAAGCTCCATGCCAAAAAGTGCATTGTCATCCCCTTTGGTAAAAACTCTGTACCCATGAACTACTACATAGACAGCAGTCTACTTAACACCGAATGTGTGATAAGAGACCTTGGGACCCAGGTGGACAGTAGTCTGTCCTTTGATAGTCACATCATCACAGTAGTCAGGAAGTCCTCCTACGTGGCACACCTCATCATAAAAGGGTTCTCATCCAGGAAAAAAGAGGTCATTGTTCCCCTCTACTCGACACTCATTAGACCCATTGTAGAGTACAACACCCCTTTTGGAATGTACCTCACAAGACATCTGCAGCAGCTGGAAAGGACACAGAAGTACCTCACAAAGAGGATTACTGGCTTCAAAGAGATGCCCTACACTGACCGTCTCAAAAAAATCCAGCTTTACTCCATAGCATATCGCCTACTCCGAGGTGATCTCTGCCTAACATATAAATCTATGTCAAACCCAGAGCTGTTGGACATGCTACACCTAAAGAAATCCCAATCCCTCTGAGCTACACACTCTAGGGACCTAAATCTTGTCACTACAAAAAACAGAACATGCTGGAGGGATAGATTCCTGTCCCAGAGACTTCCCATACTCTAGAACAGGCTACCCATCTATGTCAAGCAAAGTTCTTCATTAGCACTCTTCAAGAAAAATCTTGATGAGTGGATGGGAAATAGGAAATACACCCCAGGGATCACTTCTGTGTGTCTGCTCAACAGTGGCACAGGAAAAAAACTTTCTTGGGTGGCGTAAGCCAGGGAACCTTGTTGGCTAGGCTTACGTAGGCCCTCGGGCCAATAGCCTAGTACCTACCTATGAACTTATATAAGTTGTATATATTTTAACCAATGCTGTCCCATTATGTCAGTTTGGTGTAATCATTTAAACTGTAGATGTTTTGTATTGTTTTTAAAGATTGTAAAATTGTTCTTACAATGTTTTTTGTAATATTTTGGAGCTTTTCTCTATGGGCCTCCACTGAAAATGGGCACCTATTCTGTCGGACTTTCCCAGTAATCAAATGTCAATAAATAAATCATTCTATGGGCCACTTCTGTCCTGCTTATAAATAACATGCAATCCCAATGCCCATGCGAAACTGTTATCCAATAGACAGATGACACCACTCATATACTCAGCTAAGGAAGGCAAAGCTGCCCAACCTATTCTACAGCCCTTTCACCATCTTCTAATGCTGGCTCAGGACTTCCTGCCACCTCCTCCATCATTTGAAATGTAAATATATGCTCTATATACTGTCAACTCTCCTTACCATTTTCATCTCTTACAAATAACAGTCACTGGAAGAATTCATCTGCAGATAGTACCATCTATAAAATATCCTGGAGTCCATCTTCATCAGAAATTTTAGCTTCCATAAGTACATCTATTTGGTTATAACTAATGCACACAAACTGGATGGCACAGCAAAATAATGGGTATAGTTCCCCATACTAAAGGGGTGGCGTAAGCCACAAAACTATGGGCTAGGCTTGTAAATGCCCTCGGGCAGATAGCCTAGTATGAACCTATGAACCTATGAACTATGTCTTTATCATGTCACACAGTTATTCTTCCTTGATGTCAAATCAAAAAGACCAAGTGCCATTCCACAATCTAAACTCCTTTATGACTCCACATATTCTTAGCCACATTTATTCAAGTAATCTAAGAAAAAAAGTTGTTAACTTGCAAAATGTGCAAGCAAACACACATAGACACACACGCGTGCGCACACACACACACACACACACACACACACACACACACACATACACACACACATACATACACACACACACACACACACACACACACACACACACACACACACACACATTGACATGCACACACACATGCACACACACATACACACACACACACACACACACAAACACACACACACACATACACACATAAATACACACACATACATACACACACACACACAGATACATACACACACCCACACACACACACACACACACAGACACACACACACACACACACACACACACACACACACATATGCACACACACACACCACGCAAACACACAGACACGCTGCCAAACTGCCCTAAATTTTTAAACTGTTCCTTGCTCAAACATCTTATCCTTGCTCATCTATCTGCCACAGAAAAACGGCATATCTACACGTCATTCCCTACATAGGAACATCAGAACAACATTAGGCAACTGATCATAAGAATCATAAGATACTTTGCCAGACATGCTTGAAAATTCTTGCCACACTTCACAAGCATTTACTAGTACTCACCTCCCAAATCAAACAAAGTCTTGCTTGATAACGCCAGTGTAAATTTGTGTCTACCCATTCAAACATTAAGACTAGCCTTACAGGAAGAAAAAAATAGCACTTTGCTTGACCTATAGTGATAATTCCATAGGATGGGAATACATTGAGCTAGAAACCTATCTCTCCTATTTGTTTGTGTAAATTTAGGTACTATGCTATGGGTCTTTGTAAAGCCAATGGTTTTGTGAAGAAATACGAGGGCAAATAGGACTAAGTCTTTCATGGCTCAAAAAGAGAGACACATATCACTCTGGAGCAGCAGATAGGCTACTAGGTATAAGAAGATTTGTGTTAATCTTCTGGGATAGCTGAAGGAATTACGACCTTTAATTTTCTTCATTACAATTGCTAGAGCCTTTCCAGTTGAGTGATATGCATGCATTTGTAAATACCAAATGAGGCGCTTTATTTGATGATGGGTCTGAAGAGGGAAGAGTACAGTGGGAATATGACTTTTTTGGAACTTGAAGGTATTCTTTACCGACTATAACAGAAGAACAAATGAGAGAGTCGCCCACCTAAGTACCCAGGACTCTTGTTACTGTTTCTGCCTGAAGAAGGATACTTATAACATGTGAGCTCAGAGCTACCGTTTTCTAAGTGCTACTATGTTGCTCTTTTTTGGCACTTAGCTTGAGACCATTTCAGTAAATCAGGTGTGTGCATTTTCCAGCCCTTGTTGGAGTAGTTTATTATCAGTAGATGAACAGATAACAGTGCCCAGATTGCAATCCTCAACAAACTTGTTCAACCACAGTTCTGGAATACTGGCCTGAATATTTGCAAAATAAATGACCAATAGGACAGGGCCCAGCACTGATCTGTGTGGTAACCCATCAGTTATAATTTTATGTTCAAAGAGGTTATCAGCAACTTTCACAACATGAGATCTGTTGAGCAGTCAATTTGCAATCCAGAAGGCAATGTTAAGGGGGTTACATTAAGTTTGTCTCATAGGGGATAATATCAAAAGCCTTGGGCCGGTCAAGATAAGAAGGATGCACAGAGTGACCACTGTCCACAGCCTCTGTAACCTTTTCAAAGAAGTTTATTAGGGTCAAGGGATAGGAACTGCCCTTCACAAAACCAAACTGAGTAGGGTCTATATCAGTTAACTTGCCTATGCATGAAGAAATGAGGGTTTACTATTAATATGTCAAAAGTCAGAATAATTTCCTGACCCACATATTGAAAGTAAACCTTGAAATTTAAAATATAGATTGAGTTAAAATGTCACATCAGCTGAACAAATTCAGCTGATTCAACATTGTTTTTGAAAACATCGCTTGATATTAGCTATAGGAGTTCACTTTATCTGACCTCCTATACCTAACATCATGCTTTTGATGGGTGGAGGCCCCCTGCACCCCACTGTGGGGGGCTGTGCCCCTCAAACCCCCTGCTAACTATATATTTCAACTCCGAGGTCGCACTACAGTGAGGAAAGGGATGAATTTCCCTAATTGCACTGTACTGCAATCTCTGTGCAGTTCTTCAAATGTTGATATTAGCGAATGCACACTGCATTCACTAATATAAACTTTTGAACATTGAGATGTACACCCAGATGAAACTTCAAACATCTGTAGTTCGAAGTTTTCATATGGGTACATCTCAGCATCGACATTTAGTAGTAAACCATAAATGAGATCTGCTATGATATGTCTTATGGCTTTGCATTAAGACTGATAAAGCTGATGAGCCTATAATTACTTGGGTCTGTGAAGGGACCACCCTTGTAGCGGGGAGTCACAGTGGCTGTTCTCAAGGTATCAGGCACAAATTTTGTGGATAGGCTGAAGTTGAACAATTTAAGAAGAGGTCTGGATAGTGCACACATGGCACTGATGGAATGCAACCTGGTGTGATATCTGGTCCCAGAGAAGCATTATAGAAATATTATTTTTAGCCTTTGAAACAGATTCTAAGACTTGGTCCAAGGTGATTTCAGGGAAAACTAAATTTTCTGTGTGGCAACAATGTGAGTTCAAGTAAAGTTATAACTAAATTTGTGTAATAATTTTTGTATCTTTCGGCTTATCCCAGTTAGGGGTCGCCACAGCAGAACTCCGGCCTGCTAATGTTTGGTAGTGGATTTTTATGTGCCGAGTTACCAGACCTGATGCACAACCTTCAACGAAGGCACGCACTTTCACACATGCCTCCACACAGAAGACGCTCTAGTTGAGAATCGAACGCGACAACGTCTTGCTGTGAGGCGACAACGCTACCGCAGCACCACTACCCTTGAGATCAGAATGTGTGATATTATCATTATGGATGAGCTCAGTGCATTGCTAGACATAATTTCTTGATTTCCTGACATAACTAAAGAAAGATTTGTAGTTTCCTTTAATACCTGAATTGGCTTAAATTTGTACTCTGCTTTACATTTTCTAAAAGTGCTCTAATTTCCTTGCTGGCATGTTTCAGTCTGGTCTTGAGGTAGGGGATGGGGAGTTCTTACAACTTTTTATTACTTGTTTTCTTGTGTTATACATTTTATTAATACAGGAATTCTATCAGAGAGGTTTATTCCTTAATATAATATTATATTTAGAGAACATAAACACACACAGGATTCCTGCTATGAATCTTAAGTTTGTTTATACAACCATTTAGTTGTTGATCAAGTCCTGAAACAGATTTGGAAATGCCTCCAGTTCCTTTTGTAAGTCTAAGATTTGTAACTCTCTACTCATTTTCCCATATTTAAAGCATAAACAAAATAATAATTAACCAAGTCAACAATATAATATAATATCAAATCATGGCAACAGTATAGCAGCATCCATAAAATAATTAAAATGCACAAATGTCAAAATGTAGCAAAGCAATACCCATTCAAATGCAAGTTCTCACAGTTATTACATCAAAAATCAGAAGCAACATTGTAGCATGATCATAATAAAATTGTTGCAGAATTTTAAAAAAGCTGAAATATACCAGCATTGCTCCCATTCAAAAGCCATCACAGTTATCGCAAGATCCAAAAATGTCAGTAACATGCTAATAACATCATAATACAGTTCTTATAGAGCTCTTGAGATAAACACAAGGATATGGCAGTGCAGTATCCATCCAGAGGAAAGATGTAATAGTTATTAGAAAAATACAAAACAATGGCAGCTATGCAACAGTATCAAACAGAGGTTTTTGTTACTTTCTTGACACAAACACCAGAATGCAATCCACATAGGGTTTCTGCAACACACTCAGGTGAAATTCAAAAACAGCGATGCAATTGTCAGATAAAGAAAGCCCTTTTAATGAAATAATATTGACCTGAACTACTTGAAGGCATAAACCTTGAAAAGTATGAAAAAATTAAACAAATTTTGTCCACTGGTAGCCATCCCCTTCCACCTGAAATGCTCTAACTAGTATGTGTGACTGTAATGTTTTACATACTCATAATATGTTGCATAATCATTTATTTTCAGTGTCAGACCATTTAGAGTTACTGTTAGAAAACAACGTACTACATATGATTTTTGCGACTGAACGCACACTTTTTTTTACAAAGTAGCACCATATTCAAAAAACCTGTCTGATGCATTTACCTTTGAGAAGGGGATTGTTTAATTGCTAAATTAACTTAATACAGGATGTAGTTTACAGAGCATGAGCCATTTGTGTTTCTTTAACTTGTTAACTGGAATCACATCGTTAGATATATATTCATTTTACAGAAAAGACTGTTTTTAGTCTAAGCAGAGTTCTCAGACTTCTAGCACAGTGGTGTCCAGTATAGTACACAGATATCAGGAAAAAGACCTTACCCTTCTGATGTTAGCCAAAGTTGTTTAGAATTTTCAAGCTAACTTGCCAGCAGCCCTCCCTCCCCAAACAAATCACACATAAATACACCAACATCCATGCACATATTCCCCCTATTCATAGACATTATGAAATGTATTTGGAAGCAATTTCTGTCTTAAATGCAGCAATGTTTGAGCCAATCTATAGCATACCTTAAGTTTTGTTGCTGGTTAACTGGGTTCTTAGGGTTCAGTGTTTAGGGATTTATATTATAATATTTGAATATGTCCTAAAAGATACTGTAGTACACATTTTTGCATTAATAGGATTTTTAATCAAATATGTTTATTTCTTTAAATGGAAAACAGAGAAACACATAATTCTGGACTGTTATGGAAAACTAAATAGGGTATTTTCAGGTGTGTAGTAGTCTTCTAATCAAATAATATTATGCTTGGTGGAGAAAAAAGTAACACTCAAATCATTTTTTTTCTCTCAGCTGATTTAGGAATGAGAATGGAACACAGGCTATTGTGACTGCATGATATTACCCTTCCTCCTGCTTGCTCGCACTTTAATTCTTCAAAGGAAAAGCATTATTATTATGTAGAAAGGACTTTACTAGCGGTTTGCTGGAAGAGCTGACTGTCACAGTCGAGAGATGTCTCTTGAGCAAATATTTGATAAAGTGCTACAGACTACTCCACAGTGATAAAATGTGACTGACATGTTTTAATAGTAGCTGTGGTGAGATTTGAGCCATATGTTTATTCACTACAACACCAGTGGAAGCTGAACAGAAGCCAAAATGAACTCTTAAGGCATCACTGAAGATTATAACCATTGGAGGCTCGGACGAACCACTGAAATAAATGTCTCATAGCAGTAAAAAAATGAAGGTTACAGCAACATTTAAAAAGAACAAATACAAGGGGCATTTAAATACCCAAAGGATATTTCATGACTATGTAAACCAAGGACAAGAATACATGTGTATTCAGTAAAGTGTTCTTGCAAAGTATTGGAATCAGACTGCTGTTTCTTTTTCCTAGATTTTTTTCAGAAAGTATCATTTTGTGAAAAAATAAGAGTTCTGTTAAGTACAGGTATACATGTGTAGGCCTGAAACTATAAACAAATGTGAAAGTACCAAAGATGCTCATATTGAACATGGGTGGCTGAGAAGGAAGCATTATTAATAAAGCAATATGTAGAAAAGAACCACAGAGACTGATGTAGAATTAGGATATATACTGTTAAAGAGTATTTCTTTGTATTTCTTTAGTATTATTTATAAACACTGCAAGCATCAACAGTTTATGCTGCATATTAGTTCATCATTCAGACAGCAATACTAGATTACTGGAATATTTTGAGTCAGGTATTTGTAATATATTAAATTCCTGATAAAGAAAGGCAGGTTAAGCTATGGAAAATTTGTCATAGGATGTACTTTGGCAGTTTATGGCATGCCAGTACTTTCACACAAGGCTGATTATGATGAATAATGAAAACCCTTAAAACTTACAGTAATTGAGATTACCAGCCATCTGGACTGCTGCCAGGGAATAACAGAAAAAGAGCATAACTGAACAATGCATACAAAGTATAATATATGAACAGTGTTGAAATACGACAGAGTCTGATACGAATCTAGCATCCTGATGTGTGACTACAAGTTTATATTTCTGCAAGACAATGTACCCTTTCAAACAAATAGCACTGCTACTCTTATATTGGACCGATTATTTTTCAGCATTAGCAGCAACTAAATGTAAAATGATTTTGGACACATGAAAACTGATCTCTCTCTTCAATCATTCATTAATTCATTCATTCTGCGATACCTCGGCTGCAGCTTATCCCAAGAAGCAATGGCAGGTATATCATCCTGGCAAGATAACAGTCAATTTTATGATGCTCACATGAACACATGCGCAGGTGCACATGCACACACACACACACACACACACACACACACACACACACACACACACACACACACACACACACACACACACACACAAATCACAGGCATACTTACAGGCTATTTTAAAAAATCATAAATCATTCCTTCATCTAACAGCATATCTTTTGCAGGTGGGAAAAAACAGGAACACCCAACAAAATCCAATGTGCACACTAAGACTCCACAAAGAAGACACTCCAGATGAGAACCAAGAAGTATGAGGCAACAATACTATGGTGCCATTGTACTGCCACTCTCTGTTATCATTTGCATTTTAAATAATCCAGTTGTTTCATATTTTAATGGGAATGAACTGCAGATTAACAGGAAGAGGTTTAAGGCTTTAACTGAACAGAATGTTGTATAAAGCTGACTTTAATGAAAAAAGACCAAGTATATGCAAATATCAGAAAATATCAGAAATGAGAAATGAAAATGGAAAGGAATTAGAAGAACACAACAAATGTTGCAACATATATATAGCTATATCTACATCTGTATATTGTAGCATAGTATGGCAGATCCCATCGAATTAAGTGTCAAATGTATGTAAATATTTATAAAGTGCTGCAGTTTGGGAGTAAAGTGTGTAAATAGAACTGTTATTGTAAATAAGAAGTATTCCTTTAAGCATATAAGGCAAACAAAAGTGCTTCTTTAAGAAAAGAGAGGATTTTTATGTTAGCTGAGAAGGATTTTTATAACTTTCAATGAGAATGTTACTTTCAGACCAGAGAAAAACTTTACTGCATTAGCTACAGCAGGTCTGCTTAATTAAATAATTCAATACAACCTATGAATATTGTATTGTATTAACAATTCAACAGGAAAGGAAAACTCTGGTCCTCATTTGCAGATTGAATACAGGACTCCCTGCATTCTGCAGTGGTCACTGTCAATGGAAGTACCTGGTTTCCCCCAAGATCAGTTTTTCCTTTCAACAAGAAAACCATTATGAATGTGATTTTAAAGACACAAACATTGCTAAAATGTTAGGGAAGACTGCAATTAAACATACAGTAATGTCATCAGACCAGGCAAATTAAAAAAGCGAAAATGAAAAGGCTGCCCTGTACACAAACCGTGGACAGGAAACCAGCTTAAAAAACACAAAAGATATATTCCTGGCACTGATCCACAGCCAAAGTTAAACTCTTCAGGCAAGAATGAGATAAATCTGGTACAATTTATTAAAAACAGTAAGCGCTTTCACAATCCCTCAGGATCACTTCCTCAGACCATAGTAAAAACCATTTAATACAAGCCATTTAAGTAGTATGGGATTACATAAGCAGCCTATCATCAGATAGTCAATTAAACATTGCCATGACAACTCATTTTAACAAATTTTGGTGGTGCTGCGGTAGCGTTGTCGCCTCACAGCAAGACGTTGTCCCGTTTGATTCTCAGCTAGAGCGTCTTCTGTGTGGAGGCATGCGTGAATGGGCGTGCCTTTGTTGAAGGTTGTGCGTCAGGGCTGGCAAACTCGGCACATAAAAAATCTACTGCCAATCATTAGCGGACCGGAGTTCCGCTGTGGCGACCCCTAACCAGGAAAAGCTGAAAGACACAAACAAAGTTATAAAAATACAAGAGTTTAAAAATAAAATTAAAAATATATATCTCTGGAATCTAGTACAATTATACGAACAAAGTAAAAACAATGGTACAATACCTATAAGTTTATTTCCTTAATTTTCTATCTTTCAAAACAGGTTTCAAAGATATCTGATCATTCAACCCTGGTTCTTTGTGTGCTGCTTGTAACATAATCCACCTGAGCTCTTTCCATTCTGTTTTATTCACAAGCTCACCTTTCCTAATTCCCTTTGCCAAAATATCTATAACTAAAAAACAGAAACAGTGAGTCTTCCCCATTTTTTAACATGTGTTTAGCTACCGCACTGTATTCTAAGCCTTTCTGATAACAATAATAATGCTCTCTAATGCATTTTTTAGACGTCTGTTCATCTTTCCAATATAGAACGCAGAATAATTCATACAGTGGGCAAAGTGTACTAAATCTTTAGATTCACAAGTAGCTGCTATAGTAAACCTGTCTGATTAATAGGATGGGTAAAAACATTACTGGTGTCTATGTACTTACAAAATGCACATTTATTGCATGGTCTAGTGCCATGATGTGCCTGTTGACTCATGATATTACAATTAGTGTTAGGATAACATAGAACTTGTTTTAATGATTTCTTATTTTTATAAATAAAATATTTGAATTGAATGTATTTGTATTTGACAACAATTACTTTCTACAGACCTCTGGCATAGCTAAGGGCACACCATGTGCCAATAGCTAGGCCAATCTGGTCATGGCAGAATGGGAACAGATTCATATAGTAGACAATTTATTTAAAGACAATGTTTGGTTTTATCATTGTTTCATCGACTATTTATTTATCCTGTGGAAAGGTGAAGAATCTAAGCTGTATCCGTTTGCTGAATATTTAAATACTAGTAATGAGTTCTTAAATTTCACCATGAAGAGCTCACGGTCAAATAGAGATTTTCTAGATATAAGAATTTTGAAGGATGAGACTAATAATGTATATACTCAAATCTATAGAAAAGATTGCTATCACAATAGTTATCTGCATCGTACCAGCATGCACGCCCCTCACATTTTTAAAAACAGTCAATAATCAAGCATTAAGAAGTTTTAGGCTACATGCCAGAGATTCAGACTTTGAATCCAATTTAACCAATATAATGAACGAGTTTGCTCAAAGAGGCTATAGAGATACAGAAATTGAAGAGGCATGCATTAAAGCTAGGGCTGAAAGGACAGGAAATGGTAAGCCATATTTTTCTACCCCCCATCAATCAACATTTATTAATAAGCCAAAGAAAGATGAGTTTTTATCATTTTGTATGACTCATTCAACAGACAGTAGAGCTATTAGAGAAATAATTAATAATAATTCATTTTAGGTACTGATGCACACATTATTACATTAGTTGGGAAAGAACCAAGATTTATTTATAAAAATAACAAATCATTAAAACAAGTTCTATGTTATCCTAACAACAATTTTAATATCATGAGTCAACAGGCACATCATGGCACTAGACAATGCAATAAATGTGCATTTTGTAAGTACATAGACATCAGTAATATTTTTACACATCCTGTTACTCAGAAGTTATACAGGGTTAATACAGTGGCTAATTGTGAAACTAAAGATTTAGTATACTTTGCCCACTGTATGAATTGTTCTGCATTCTATATTGGAAAGATGAACAGAGGTCTAAAAGAATGCATTAGAGAGCATTATTATTGTTATTGGAAAGGCTTAGAATAGAGTGTGGTAGCTAAACACATGTTAAAAATGGGGAGAATCACTATTTCTGTTTTTTAGTTATAGATATTTTGGTAGAGGGAATTAGGAAAAGTAATCTTGTGAATAAAACAGAATGGAAAGAGCTCAGATGGATTATGTTACTAGCAGCACACAAAAAAACAGGGTTGAATTATCAGATATCTCTGAAACCTGTTTTAAAACATAGAAAATTAAGGAAATAAACTTATAGGTATTGTACCATTGATTTTACTTTGTACATATAATTGTACTAGATTCTAGAAATATATATTTTTAATTTTCTATTTAAATTCTTGTATTTGTATTACTAAATGTGTTAAAATCAGTTGTCATGGCAATGTTTAATTGACTATCTGATGATAGGCTGCTTATGTAATCCCATACTACTTAAATGGCTTGTATTAAATGGTTTTTACTATGGTCTGAGGAAGTGATCCAGAAGGATTGCGAAAGTGCTTACTGTTTTTAATGAATTGTACCAGATTTATCTTATTCTTGCCTGCAGAGTTTATCTTTGGTTGTGGATCAGTGCCAGAATTTAAAAAAACGGGTACATGACAGAAATGTTCCAATACAATGGAAAATGCAGCTGATATATATTTTACCATCAAATGTTTTACCTGTTGCGCCCAAAAGGACAACAAACACCAATCCAAAAGAGACAATGATGTCATAAGAGTCTACTAATGAGGGACTTGAACTAATTATCATCATAATACACAATCTGAAATTCATGCATACGTACACATAAATAGCATTAACCATTCCTACTGCTACCTCCAAATTATTGAACATATCTCACAAGTAAGAATACTGTATAAAATGTATACTTTATCAGACTACAGCTATGTTAAACTGACCACATTGTCAACATTGACATCTCCACTGTATGTAACAGGTGTACTCATCCCTACTGTATTCTTTACATTAGTTTCTTGGGCTATGGAGAAAGAAATGGAAGTGTGGTAGATGTGTGGATGGCACACATGGACAGGTTGCATATGAAAATAAGACATGGGTTACTTACAGTATATAAGTGGTGGATGAGCTCCATCCTTAGCCTCCAATCAGCCAAGGAGGGTAAGATGATGCATTTTTAGGTCACTATAGTGATGAAAACACTGATCATGAGTACACTGAGCCATTGAAGCAGTTAGACTAAAGTTGCTACTTTTACATCATAGGTGTGTACTAGGCTACTGGCCCTGGGGCCTTTACAAGCCTGGGCCATAGACGTGCCTGGCATTGTGTCATCCATCGTTAGTTCCCAGTGCCTCTATCAAGTAGAGCCAGTGGAGTGATCCCCAGGAGAGATTATATCACCCCAGGTGGGACTTGAACCCACAATCCCTGGCCTAGGAGGCCAATGCCGTATCCATTAGGCCACTGGGGCCTGACAATTTATGTCAGACTTGAGTGGTGCTGCACAACATGACTGTTGGCAATACCTGTAGCATGTGACATAGACTGAACTTCATTTTTGTTATAGGATGAGAAGTGTATATCTCATTAGTTGCACATTTGCATTGACGTTGTTCTCTGTCACCTGTCTAGGAATGTATGAACCCAGAGACATGACATGGTTTTATAAGCCATTTTTCGGCATATGTGTGTTGTAGTTTACCAGCTTAGTGGTTGGAAATTGAAGTGTAGGACAGAGATAAAAGGGACAGAAGCACAGGGTACAACACAAGGTGAGCAAATAAATTATAAGAAGGATTGAAATGGGATAGGAACATACCACTCAACTTCTAAGTTTTTCAATAATCCAGGACAAATCAAACTATAGTTGTAGATATTAATGACTTCAATCATCAACAATATTTAAAAATTATACTTTTTAGGATGAATACATCAAACAATAAAGACAATCATATTTACACGTGTCAATTATCTAGAAAGTTCAGTAGTATTGGTGGGACAGGTGCCCTTTTGTTTATTTATTTATTTATTTATTTATTTATTTATTCTTACAGAGGGAAAGTTGGGGATGGAAGTCAGGGAAGTAAGAGGTTTGTAAGAGAGGAAGACAGGTAGCAGTGAAAAACAGACAAGACTTGAGAGGGTATGGGGTAACACAAAGTGGGGGGACAAAACAGTGATGAAGATATCAGAAAAACAGAGGAAGATAATGGTGAGGGGTTGATTGTACAGAATATATGTTTGGACATGGATACGTAAGGGAAGAGAACAACTATGTTTGGGGATAGGAGTGGGTGTTTGAAGATGCAATCTCTGCCAGCTTAGACACAGTGGGATATGACTCATTACCCTGGGAACCATCACCATGTCCAGGCTCAGAAAGTAGAGACAGTGCTGGGCGGGAATGTGACTCAATGAGTCACCAGAGAATGCTCTCCATGTGGCTGATGCGCAAGTTCTGCCAGCTCCTGATGGGTGACAAAAGTGTCAACCCCACTTGCAGTGCTACAGGTAGATACCACTGTACCACCCTCTAGTGCAAGGCTACCTAATGCAGGTGGTACAGGTATGGCAGGACATGTGTAGCTATGAAGCTGTGCTGGGTGCCTCTGGTGTTGCTGGTAGCAATGGTGGTGTTACTGCTGCAACCTATGGATGACGATAAGCCTTTGTTGTGGGAGAGGCACAGAATGCTGTCCTGCTCCATATAACAATAATAGAAATGGAGAAAAACAAAATAAATAAATAAATAAATAAATGTATGAAGGAGAAAGGATAATGACTAAGAGGTTAGGGGGAAGAGAAATACAAACACAATGAATATTGCATTCTTAACTATGTTCATATTGATGCTGTGAA
This sequence comes from Protopterus annectens, assembly GCF_019279795.1. Classification (NCBI taxonomy): domain Eukaryota; kingdom Metazoa; phylum Chordata; order Ceratodontiformes; family Protopteridae; genus Protopterus; species Protopterus annectens. The sequence continues at coordinate 373,020,349 of NC_056730.1, forward strand.
GCATAATGACCTTTTAAAAGAATGACATGCAGATATGGCATCAGCATGTTTATCTGATTAGAATATATGTAGGGGAATGGGGCTAAGCCTATGCCAAAAAGCCATCTTCACATGCAGTCTGACATAAGAGAATACTAAATCCACAAGATATTTATCAAGATGGCACATCTATGTTTGTAGCCAGTGATGATATTTGAGTTTTCTAACAACAAATCTGTACATATACAAAATAAACATGCTGCTAACACAATAAATATATTTAGCACAGGTGACATATATTTGGTTGTATATGAAATGCTCAGCAAACTACAGCTAGTTATTGATATTACATATTTGAACCTTGCAGTAGGACAACAAATATACTTTGCCATGACAACAAACCTTATTGTTTGGGGGAGGAGGGTTGAACCTATAGCCATCCTAACAATCTCAGTGCACATAGACTTAACATGATGATCCACTTATCTGCTTATACACAGGAGGCATGCAAAAGCACACTTTTAACACTGCACTGTCATACTGTTACTCTTGACTTATGCCAGTACCGACAAATGTGGTACTACAATATACATGTTATACAGAATTATTTTTAATGGATAGACCTGTCACAATGCCAACATAGACATTTTCCATAACAGCACATACACTCATCCTGGTAGTCTCTTAGTTGCTCTAGTCTGCTCCTGTGTATCTTCCTTTTCTTTTGATTTCTGCATGGATTAGACACACATGGACAGAGCATAATGAGAACTTGCAAGATACTGTGCACTAGTAGGTTGTTTGTTTAACTAAATGATAGTATACTTACAGTACTGACTGTACCCTAACTTCAGCCTCCCAACAGCCAAAGAGGTCAGCCTTGCATCAACTTATGTCACTGTACTGATGACATTATGTTTCCTAATATGTGGGATGCCAGTAACACAAGTCACAACCTTAGCTAAACTATTTCAGGCATTAGCCTTATACTGTGACCTGATATAGCCCTTCTACAAACTTCTGGCTGTAATGCTTATAGAGGGTATCCAGAAAAATTTTGATCTCCTCCTAACACCATTCTCCCTGCTCTAAAAGGAACACTACCCTTACCTACTCCAGCCATAATTGTCTCACCTTAAAAGATGTCAGGAAAAAACAATTGGCACCCAAAACAGTTCTGACTTGTCTCAGCCTCTGTGCAATGACAGGCACAGATGGGAGACTCATTTGCGCAATGGATGGCAAACTACTAAAATATAAGCACTCCATCATCATACTTACTATGGCACATTAAGTTGTGAGATATTGCAGTCCTCAACTCAGCTGTTTTTTGCTGAGAGTATATGCTCAACAGCAACTCCACCTTCAAACGAGTAATTATGGGATGGCAATTCTCTCCATCCTACATAATTGGTTTCCTGAATGTGTGTAGAGCTACCTGCAGGTGTTTCAGGTGTGCACAGTATTGTGTATTAATCTTCATGATGTCTATTAGGTTTGCTCTTCATGCAAATGAGCTATTCATCAACAGTAATGAGTTTAGCCTTAATCAGCACACTCATTGCACCCAGAGAAGTGACTCTCTATGATGAAAGCCTCATCGCAGTAAAGAAGAATCTTTAAAGCACGGACTTCTAGCCAGGGTGCTGCTTCATCCAATGCACTTCTTGGGAAAGCTCCCTTCCTCACCTGTGCAATTAATGGGAACTGTACCCTGTCCTTTTTACTTTCTTATTTAATTTGGCTATGGTTATGCACAGCCTAGTGACAGTTTTCCACATATTGATGTATCTTTGAATATGTATTTCATATATATATATATATATATATATATATATATATATATATATATATACACATATATATATCTATATATATATATATATATATATATATATATATATATATATATATATACATATGTATGTATGTATATAAGTAAATATTGCATTCAACATTTCAACATTAGCAAATGGCATTATGTACAAACCTGAATGTCGAATGGTGAAACCTCACATTCACCAAAATGGGAATCGGTGTCAAGTCAACATTCTGTGTGTGTGTTATTTTAATAGAATCTTATTTTGAAAACACAACATGACTGCTCACCCTGTGCTGAGAATAAAACTAAAAATGTAATGTAAACTCAAGAATATGTGACTTCACATAGTACACACATCCTTTCCTGACCAGCAACAGAATATAGTGCAACACAAACATCAAGATCAGGTGTGTGGTGTATACAAACAACACTGCATTTTAACAGGTGCAGTGATGTGCCACAGGCTACTCCAGTCCCCTTGCACTCAACTCTTCAGACTTGTGTCAAAGATGTTGAAAAGTGTCAGCTGTCTACTACAAACACCTCCTCTTAGGGAAAGGAGGCATTCCACTCACAAATCTATTTCTAACATCCTCCAGGTGATACTATTCAAGCTGAATAGCGTGTAGCACATTGTACACATGCAACTTCCTCCTCCACAACAGACTACATGGATGCCTGTGCCACCCTTCCAAGACATTAAGGCTTCTCAGGTGCCCTATGATTGTGGTATCCCAATGATTTGAGAATTTAATGTCAAAGAATGGTGCTGCAAACTCTACACATTTTATGTGTGTTGTACTTGCTAGGACATCCTACTACATAATTTTCCGTGAAAAAAATTACATAGAAGCTTGCCATAATCAAGAATTTTACTGTTCTATATCACAGAAGGTGCTGCATATTTCCAATTGTCACATGAATGCAGGTGCAGTCAGCTGTTTCACAAGTAGTGCAAACTCTGTGCCTTTACCAAATGTACCACTAAGGTGCAATTTCTCTGCTTGTCACCATACAATTTTACACAGGTGAAACTAACAACCCTTTGGCATGTGTTCTTGATATTCTTCTTACCGAGATTCATTGCAGCTTTCTCAAAGTCAGATAGCAGCACTGTAGGCTAGAATAACAATCCTCTTTCTTTACCTATCATCTTCCAAAATGTGTCATGACACCACTCAGCCTTTGAAGGCAGTATCCCATATACAAATGGAGACTCCTTGCCTTATCCATGCTATTAAACACAGCATGAATGGCGTGCACCTGTCTGCACTCCACTTTATTTGTTGGGAAAGTGTCATCCACAAGAATATATTCTGACTGCCACATTTGCTGCAAATTGCCGGCTGTGGTGATAATCTCTACATTCTTACTGCACTTATCCCTGTTACTATGTCTAAGGATGAATAGGTGATTCCTTAAAGGTAATACAGCTTCCTGTAGCATACTAATGTCTCTTATGTCATCAGCAGACAGTGTTCATTTACTGTTCATAATTCTGTGCACAGATTGTTTTTGCAGGTATGTGTTTGGCACTGCCATTGTAACATCTGTTTATGTGGATGCAAGTACTGCAGACATTATTTTGCAATGGTCCTCAGTAGTATTGACTGCATGGTGTTTAATGGCATCATGTTCTTTGTATGTCTCAAGTAATATGGAGTCTGCACTATGATGGTGAACTGTTTATTTTACTAAGCTGTCACGCTCAGCAGCACTCACAGTTATACACCTGCCTCTACACCTTTCAGGTAATTTCTGTACGCAGCACCACTACTTTCTTTCATTCCCTTGTTTCACCATGTGATACAGAAAACCATCCACAGTGAGAAGGTCTTTACCATTTTGGGAGCATACCATGGCATATATACATCCAACAATCTCATAGGTTACATTCGCATTCTCACTGGCCATTGCTGTTCATGAGTTGAGTTGCCTGCTTCTGTATTGTTGGTATGCCTGCAGACTCATTCTTTTCACCTACTAAAGTAGCAGAGTGGAAGTGACACCACTTCCTGTGCATGTCTCTTTGTTGGGCAGTACAGAGAATGCATTGCCTGTTATCATACTTGGTTATAATTAGAAGTGGTGGTATACATGATATGTTGTACATGACCACAGATCACACTTAATTGTCAATTAGATTTGGCCAAATGCACTTACATTTCTGAACTGTGCATTCCAATATACTGCTGCTTGGGATTTGTGTAATTTGAGGATGTATGCTTTGCCCAATTCCATGCTGCATTCTGCTTTTCCTCATTTACTTAGTAATCCATATAATTATATATATATATATATATATATATATATATATATATATATATATATATATATTTTTTTTTTTTTAGATATAGATATATGTATACAGTGGTTAGTGTTGTCGCCTCATAGCAGGAGGCTCTCCAGTTCAGTTCTTGGCTGGGGTGCCTTCTGTGCAGAGTCTGCATGTCCTCTATGCAGTCACATGGATTTCCTCCAGGTGCTCCAGTTTCCTTCCACATTCCAAATACATGCAGTAGGTGGATTGGACACTGTAAATTGGCTGTAGGTGAGAGAGGTATAAATCAACTACAGCAGCAGGGCTAGCCACTCGGCGGTGTAAACCTTGGCTCAAGATGATTGTCACTGCTGAAGTGACACCCCGACACCATGTGCAAAATGGAAAAAAGGGGTTGAGGATGGATGGATATGTATACCATTTTTTCAAATATATTTTATATACATATTTTATTTTTTTCCCTTTGGGTTGACATCATACACCATCAAACAAATCAGCAATGATCACAGCTACCTACAGGTATATCATAAACACCGATGCCAAGAACCAAAAATAGTGAAGCAAAACTTCCACCAAGTTACAATCCTTAAGTACCAGCCACAGGCAACGTGGTACCACTCAGCCAAAAAGACTTTTTTTAACACGTTAAAATACAAATACACTAAAAAGATGAAAACAAAATACACAGGATTAAGCACTTTTGTCCATTTCTCCAGACTTAACCAGATTCAGAATACAGTCTGTCTCATTCATTTAAAATTACCACCCTATAAAACACATGACTGTGCTCAACCAGTCCAGTTTTGACAAGTTTATACAAGCATGTAGACCATCCTATACCATGTAAGATTTTAACCTAACGACACATACAATAGAAACATGCTTATTCAAAATGTCGGGGGGGGGGGGGGCTGTGGCATTTAGTCTTAGTTGCCACCGCAACTTACTAGCTTCAATCAAGTGTGTCCATGCCAACCAACAGATAAGCCCCTACTGTTCTCAGCCCATTTATAGTGGCCACATCTTTGTGTGCTGCAATAGTGTAACCATTCCGGCATTGTGTCATAATGTGGTAGTTATAGGCATGTTAGCCATGCTGTCTGCCAGACCTGTGTAGGTTATACAGTCTATGCCCGGTGTGCTGGAGGTGTTATTTCCCTTGTAGTATACTATGTTTTCATGTGCAAATTTAACATTACTGTACCACACAATAGAAATACCACAAAAAGCACAAAACCAAATCGAATAAAACCAGGAACAGGAAACCAGTAAAATGATCCACAGAATCCACAAAATAGCGTAATACAAACTTTAATATCCGCTTTCGTCCAGAGACTTCTTCAGAATAACAAAACAATTAAAATCACTGACATTATATACCCCATCAATTAACCACTCAAGTAGTAATAAATCAATCAATCAATAAAAGCCTCATTAAAAACCAGCCACAATTGTTATTTAAAAAGAGAGGAAATAGTTAACAGCATATTTGTCAATACTCAACCCATTATTTTTTAAAAAACATTTAATATTTTTATATAATTAATATAATAATATAATTATTTAATATTTAATAAGGTCTTCTGGCCTCCAAAATGACATCCTGCAACTCCTTGGAGAGGAGGGTCTGTTGTGAAATCAAGGGATTCTCCATGCGGCTAGATTTAGGGTTTTGAGCTGGCTGTGAAGAGTTTTGAAGTTGTGCTGGGACAACAGAAGAGGCACTAGAGGTAGGATCCATGGTGGGGAATGTGTCAGGCTCTTCAGGAGTGGATATCAATGTTGTCTTGGCCAGTCTGGAGCAATGAAAATCATTTTTGGCCTCTCTGCTTTGGCTTTTAATAGAACTTTGGGCAGCAGAGGGAGAGGCGGAAAGGCATAGACTGTCAATGTTGTCCAATTGAAGGAAAGTGCATCCACTTTCCAGGCCTGTGGATGACAAAATTTTCTCAGTTGGTAATTTCTGTGGGTAGCAAAGAGATCTATGTCTGGCTGTCCCCATGCCTGGGTTATCTTTGTGAAAACTTGAGGATGCAACTTCCATTCGTGTGGATCTGTCATATTTCTGCTTAGGCTGTCTGCCAGTGTGTTTTCCTTCCCTGGCAGGAATTGTGCCTGAAGTTGGATTTGCAATTCCAGAGCTGTGTTCCAAAGGGTCATGGCTAGTCTGCACAGGGGGTATGAATGAGTTCCCCCCTGTTTGTTTATGTACCACATCACTGTGGTGTTGTCTGTCCTTATCAATAGCTGGCCTGGATGCAGTAGGTCTTTGAAGGCCATAATAGCATTTTGCACTGCTAGCATTTCCTTTTGGTTGATGTGTAAGTGCTTCTCTTTTTGGGACCATTTTCCCTGAATGCACTGATCTTTCATGTGTGCCCCCCAGGCATAGTCTGAGGCGTCTGTTGTGATGATTTGATTTGCTTGAGGTATGCAGAAAGGGAGACCTTTGTTTCTTTGGCATGCTTGAGTCCACCACAGAAATTCCTTTTGAAGACATGGAATGAGTGGTATAATTGTTTCCAAACTGTGGCTGTGTTGAGACCATAAGTTTTTTAGGTACCATTGAAGCTTCCTCATATGCAGCTTTGCACATGGGATCAGCAGGATGCAAGATGCCATGAATCCCAGAGCCTGCAGGACTTTCCTTGCAGTCAGCCTGGTGAAGGTTGCCATTTTGCTGAAGTATTGAGATAGTTGCCCTTGTTTGTCTGGCATGAGGTAGGCCATCTGGGTGTTTGTATTCAAGCTGGCACCCAGGAAAATTATTGTTTGAGAGGGTATTAGTTTTGATTTCTTTTTGTTGACTGTGTATCCCAGAAAGTTCAACAGTCTTATTACAAACGCCAGGTGTTTCAGAAGTATGTCCTTGCTGTCCGCTTGGATCAGGCAGTCGTCCAGATATGGGTATATTTGTATTCCTTGAAGTCTACAGAAGGCAATTACTGATGCCAGGCATTTCATAAACACTCTGGGTGCAGTAGATAAGCCAAAGGGCAATGCAGAGAATTGAGAATGGGTTGAACCTGCAAGAAATCTGAGGTATCTTCTGCAATCTTGTCTGATAGGAACATGCAGGTATGCCTCCTTGAGGTCCAATGTTACCAGCCAAAACTCCTTGCCCAGCATGGGAAGAAGCTGCTGTAATGTGAGCATCTTGAATTTTGGTACCTGTAAATATGTGTTTAGGATGGATAGATCTAAAATAGGTCGCCAATCTTTGTCTTTCCTTGGTACCAGGAATAGTCTGGAATAAAACCCTTGACCTTGTTCGTTTGCAGGCACCTCTTGAATAGCTTTCATGTCCATGAGAGCTGAAATTTGTTTTTGTGCCTCTGCCCTTTGATTTTGTGGCAGGTTTGGCATGCCTCTCATTTTTGGAAGGGTGTGAAAGTGGAATCTGTAGCCTCTGTCTATAATGTCCAGGATCCATTTGTCTTTTGTGACAATATGCCAATTTTTTGAGAATAATGCCAGTTTTCCGCCTAAAGGTGCTGCCATTAAAGCTTTGCTTGGCAGGTAAAGGGGAAAGACATTGTGTCTGCTTTCTGAATGACTGTGGTCTATCTTCTCCACCTCTTGGGGTTGGTGCTTGCCATTGCCTGGCTCTGAATGATCCTTGAGATTGCCCTCTACCTCTCGGGCACCTGTATCTGCCTCTTTGAGGTCTGTCCGTGGCTGGAAAGGACCAATTTTTTGAAGGCCAGTTTCTGCTGAAACGTGGAGGTTATACCTGCAGGAAATCTTTCACTGTTTGCATTGATCTCGCCTTTTCCTCCATTTTCTTTGGTACCTCCTCAGCTTTAACACCAAACAATACATCTTTTTGAAGAGGTGCATCTAGTAATTTAGCTTTGACATGATCTGGTAAGGCTTGTTCTTTGAGCCAAGCATGTCTACGTATGACAGATCCTGTAACAGCAGCTCTACATGAGGCCTCTAAAGCATCAAAACCACACTGCAAGGTATGTTTACCCACTTGCTCTGCACTATGCAACAAATCCTGCAACTCTTTTAAATCTGGTTGCTCAGGTTGTGTCATTTTGCTTTTCAACTCAGATAATAAAAACTGTTGATACTTTAACATATGGAACTGACAGTTTAATGCCCTCATGGTTAAAGTGGCCGAGGTATACACCTTTTTCCCCCAGCTTTCTAAAGCTCTGGAATCTCTCTCTGAAGGTAATGGGTTTTTAGCAGTAGAGGCCTTAATTCCCTTGGGACCCTGTGAAATAGTTTCTGAGTCAGCAGTATGGCTTTTGTATAGGAACTGTTGTGAATCAGGAACCCGGTAATACCTGTCTGGTTTAACAGGAGCTGGAGGTAAAGAATCTGGGTTGAGGCTGGCTTCTGTGTACACATCATCTAATATATCTAAGACAGGAGGGATAGCCAGAGGCCTATGTTGGGGGAGCAAGAGAAAATCCCTGAGCCTTTTCTTGGAATCTGAGTAATCTTGGCCTTCCCAGTGAAAGTGTTCCCTCAAAGTATGTAGGGTTTCCCCAAAAGAATAGTCCTCAGGGGGGGAGACCGAGGGAATAGACTCCTCTGCCCTTGTTTTTTAGTTTTCATGGCTGCTTTAGATTTTGTGAAAGCCTTAATAGAGAAGGAGGAAGGCCTGAAGACACCTTGAGAAATGGCAGGCCTGTCTAAACTCTGGGTTTCCCCACCAAAAGTGGCGTCGGTATCTGTAGTCGGAATGGGGGCCGAGGAGCCTGCGACCTCGGGCACAGAAGACACCGGCAATGAAGTGTCATCGGTACTCAGGGGCTGCGTAGGTGCCTCGCTGAGAACTGGAGACCTGTCAGCCTTAGCATGGTGTCAGTAGAAGTCGTGGACCTCGTATGTCGGTCTTTATCTTTGCGTCTTTTACTCAAAACTGGAGTCGGAGTATCCGACGACATAATATAATTAAATTTTTTACCAAAATAGTGATGGGCGAACTCTGCCCGATGCTTAATAGTGTGTTTGTTGAATCTAGCACAAAAACGGCAGGCCGAGACGTCATGGTCTGGGCCTAAGCAAGGAATACAGAAAGAGTGGAAATCCTTTTGAGGTATTTTCTTCCCACATGAAATGCAATTATTAACTTTGTCTGACATCGGTCTGAGGCAAGAAAAGTTTCCCCAATGGGGTACTTAGCTTTCAAGAAGACTTCGGCTGAAATATATTCGTAAATCTCAGGAGCTGGCCGACCGGCACTTGCGAACTGCTTCTGCTTCGGGCACCGCGTGGCAAGAAAGACTGAAAAGATGGCGTCGGCTGGTTCTTTTATACCCCTGCCACACTGACGTCAGGGAAGAAGCGACTACAACCGACGCCGGACCTAGACTTTGGAATTCGACCGACCGAGGACCCACCTGACGGCAGGATAACCTATCTGTTATGACTGCAGCTGTATGCACGATGAACATCTAGGCACAAGAACACAGTAAATGCTTTAGATCAGCTAGCGCACTTGAGTGTGTAGCCTACAACAATTAGACAGGGCAAAAAAAAACAACTTTTAAAGTGCAAAACACAAAAAATTCAGAAAAACAAACTTTGCAGAACTCAGATAGTTAGAAAACTCGCTTTTCGGCAAGACTAAACAGTCGCTGTTAGGTTCAGACCCCAGGCCTGTCAGACACCTGCCAGGCCCTGTGCAGTGTTATGCCACACAATGTACTGCTCTTTTTTAGGACTTGTCACTTTCATACACCCTTGTGTGGTCAACACAGTCCTAAGGTCCATTACCAGTAGTCCTATTTGCTATCAGTGTGCCTATATGGCATTACAATCTGTTATCTACTATATTTAAATTATCTAAGTCATGCACTGTTATGTAATCTCATTCAAAATTTTCTACTGTGCTAAAATGGGACTTGCAGCACAGTAATTATGCTAACATGGTGAATTATCATGATTGTCACTTAATCTCACCTGTAACATGATGTGTTATCACAACTAGCCCATGCTATGGGGCATATGCCTGCTAGCTGCTTGGCTATGACATCATGTATGGTGTGCATGTATGCATGCACAACTGCTGTCAAATCTCTGTACTCTACTGTCACTTCGTATCATGCTACCGATCATGCACATTGTGCTTTACCTACACTGCTGCTCATTACTGCATGTGATGCAGTGTCCTGTATATGCAACCACGGGTACCAGGCTACCATTTATCTCCTGGATTAGACCTAAACAGTGACTTGACCTCAATAGGCACAGACTTGGTCAGGACTCCAATCTGATGCAGCAGGAAGTGTAAAAGCATTCCTCACTTACTGCACAGGGATTATTGGAAGCACCAGCTAGGGGAATGGGATGGCCCACATTACAAAGTTGATGCCTGGCATAAGTTTTCCAAAGCAGTGAGTGATGCCACTTGTGTCACCTGCTCTGACAAGTAGAGCAGGTACAAATATAGTTGCCTGAACAGATGCCACCAAGACCTTCTTTAACAGTGGGAAGAAGGTGTTAGGAAGAGACAGACACCTTTTATTATAAAGCATTAAATTCCTAGTTTGGTACAATACAATAGGGCTAGCACTTGTACCTGTAATTGTCTTCTGTTATCAAGAATATTCTCTATGCATTACTGTCTTTTTTCATGTTTTCTAGAATCACAGGAGCTTAAAGAAAATATTATAGCCCATCAGAGGATGTGAGATAGGCTGTCCAAGTGTCAGGGTAAGGATTGTATATTACTGGCAGTAATCTACCATTTTACAAAACTGTAACATAAATTACTAATTTGTTGTATTGGTGTCTTTCTTTTTTTCTTCTTCATTAACTTTGATGTTCTGTTTTTCATTATTTTTTTCTGCAGACCAGCTGTGGTACAAGACAGTGGTGGGTCAATGCACACCATCTCCTGCACAAAACACCATACCTACTGCTGGGGGGGCAGCAGTCCCTAGGCCTGCATCTATGATGACTACTCTGTGGAAGGTGACTTGAAGTGCTGACTAGTGTCCTATGCTGCCATCTCTCAGGAGAAGTGAAGGATCCTCATCTGAGAGTGGTGCAGAGGGCCTTTTTGGGTGAATTAGTGGGAAGCCAGAAGTGGACTAAAGACTGGACACTGATTCCCTATAGTGCCTCCTCATGCAGCTAATACAGTCAAATATCCAGCTGGCCATAACCATCAGACTAGCAGAGTTGGACCCATTCATTATGTCAGTTATAGAACTGATTGACTTCTGGGGGGAGGTTCATCTGTGAGTCAATTTGGAAGCCATCCTTACCACTCCACTTCATCATTGTGTTCTTCATCCTTTTGTGGTATATCCCTTCCATTAATTGTAATCCAAAACTCCCCATCACCAGTTGTTCACCCTCTGTTAGTCATTTCTCAATTGTTGACCCTTTCTGTGTCACTTCTTCCCATGTCTTCTTTTGGATGCATTATCTGCATGATTGTCTGCCTCTGCTGCCTCCCCCTTTATACCCTATCCTACCCGCACTTTCCCCTTCCTATTTCCCCTTTCTTAAAAATAAAAAGGGCACCCGAAAACACAAAAAAGTATACCCTTCTTCCTAAACAAAAAACTTCCCTTCCCACAGTCCTTCTGTGTGTTCCTATGTCAGTTCATTGCCATTTATACCTGCAATATTTCCCTATTTCTTTCCCATTTATATGATAAAATGACAGCACCTTATTGTGGTTCCCTTGTGCATGTCCTGCTTTTTTAGCAGCCATGGGGTACTTTGATGCACAGTGTGAACACACATTCCATCAGTCATGCCACATGCATGTCATGTGAATGCTCATAGCATGGCTGATCCCATAAAACGGTAACTGTCATTATTAAAACTTTGAAGATTTCATTATGCAGCACATTTCCTGGCATGATCATACTAGACCAGCACTCATGCATCCACAATCTCCATGAGGCCATATCATACTAACATCATTGTGCTATTTACCATTGCATAGTTGTACCATGTATAACTTATTCATCATTCATATTCCAGAGACAACCTTCAGAGTTAGTAAGTAAACAAACAAACAAAATGGAGTAAAATGGCAAAACTGCAAAAGTAAAACTAATAGGATAGTTCCTTTTAGCTGTATTGACATAGATGTGCATTTAAAGAAACTGAAAGGTTGCATAGGACTCTTAGCTGGGGAGTATATATGAATGGGTCTATGTCATATAATTGAAGTTTCAACTCTGTGAACCTCCATTTGCTGAGCCAACAACAGTGAATGTTCACTTAATTGAATGTTCATATCAGTGAATTTCTATAACAGGAAGTGGAATTAGTTGACCAACATTGCAACCGTCACACACACCACTGTATGTCAAACCCACCAAGATGGGGAGGTGTGCCCCCCACACCCCCCTACCTATGTATACCAACTCCAAGATTGCACTACAGTGGAGAAAAGGGCAAATTTCCTGATGTTGGCCATCTAATTCCATTCCCTGTTTTAGACATTTGCTAATGTGACCATTTGCTTAAGTGAACGTTAGCACTTGTTGGCTCGATGACTATATGAATTTGCTGGTGGTAGAACTGTGAAAAGTCAGGTATTGATATAGTTCTGTGATACCTATCAAATCTTAGCTCACTTGTTGAAGACAAGCATCCATGACAAAATCTATAACTTACTCAAAGTGTTGCTGACCTTAAATGTAGTTATAAATAGTTAGGGCAGAGCAGGGGTACAACCTCCTGCATGAGACAAGCTCCTCACCATGCCTGTTTGTCCTTTAGGAAACTGACTTTCACAGAACCATATACGATCTAAAAATTCAACAACTGGTGGCTTGACTTCCCAGAGGAAACTATTATTTTTTCCTATAAACAAAGTGATGCACCATAGTTCAAAGAACATAACTGCAATATTATGAAACCACCAGGCAACTGCAGTTAATGTGTTGGACAATCAGAGAATGTGGCTGTGCAAAGGGTTTGTCAATGGTGTCACCTCATTTAAAAAATGTAAGGGGTCAGCAGGAAGAACCCTTAACCAATGAGGTGGCTAAAATCAGACAGCATGATCAAGGGACTGTGGAGAAATAGAAGGATATGGAAACAATATAGCATCAGAAATTTAAAAAAAAAATTACAGAAGAACAGGAGCAGTAGGCCAGAGGAACTGGAAGAGAAAGTTATGGAAATGTCATATGCAGAACAATATTAGAAGGAGGATAAAGGAGAAGATGGTAATAAAAATGTTATATGGTCAGCAGGAGAACTAGTAAAAGGAGACAGATCAGAAGGTGAGGAACACTGGATAACTGGAGAAGGAACAAATGGGCAAAAACACCAGAAGCAGGTCAAAACAGAAATAGGAATTAAAATTGTCAGAAGGTATATAAATCAATGGAAGAAGAAACAACATAATAGAGATTACATTCCACCTGATTCCTGGCAGAAGTTAGATAGCCTTCCTAGTGTACCTTTTAAGGGATTTAGCATTCTACCTCCCCTCCTTCCCTCATTTTCTCTCTTCCCTTTTGCCTGTCCCAGGTCCTATTGAATTCTTGTTTCCATCATCTATTACAGTAGCATGTTTCTTACATCCACAAACCTCTCTATGAGAAAAATTTTTTAAAAATCCGATGTGTACTTGATGATTACAGTCTACACTCTACACCTCCTCTTTCCTTTTCTGTTCTCTGGATGACCCCATCATATCTCCCATAAGTCATCTTTTGTACCCATATCAAGCTGTGCCCCATAGTGTCTTCTGATATCTACTGAAAAAAGTTCTATCTCCGCTAGCTCTGCTTAAACCTTTTAACTTACATCATACACTGTGTTCTAATGGCTTTCTCTTGGACTCCTTCAAGAAGCATGATGTCCTGTTCCTTGTTTGACCACCAGAACTGCAGTTTATACTGAAGCTATAGGCTTACAAGGGACTGGTAGAGCAGGGCAATGTCTTCTTTTCTGCCATGGCCTATTTCCCTTGCAACACAAGGCAGCATTCCTTTTGCAACTACATTGTCCTCTCTCTCTCTGCACTTGGTGGTCCAGTCTAGGTGTGATAGGCTCTGCAGGCCTTTTTTTGCTCTTTTACCATTTGTTCGGTTCACCCCGGCTGAAGCTTTAACACCAAGGTTATTATGGCCTTGGAACAGTATTTTTCATTCATCTGAACTGAACATCATTGCTGTCTTTCTACCCATTGGGATAGTCTTACTTATTTATGTCTTTACCTGGTTTGAATAAGTAAATGATGTAAACCACTAGGCCTCATTTTCTTTTAATAAAAAAGAAAAAAATATTTTGCAATATAATGGAGCTTAACAGGACACACAACAATATAAAAGAGTGGAGCAAGAAAGTGAAAGTGGACAAATATAGTTAATTAAACAAAAATATAAAAACCTAGATAATTAAAGATCAAGGAAAGACCTAACTAAAGGACTTAGATACATTATTACCTGGAAGTACACATTTAAATGAAATAATGCTGCAAAAAAAGTAAGCAAGCTAAAACTGGAGATAACATTTAAGAAACAGGCCCCAGTGGCCTAATGGATAAGGCATTTGCCTTCTAAGCCAGGGATTGTGGCTTCAATTCCCATCTGAGATGATATAATCTTAATACAAGTGAAGATTTTTGGGGTTGGGAGGGTGGCCTAATGGTTAAGGTTTTTGCCTTAGAAACACACGGTGCAGGGTTTGAGTCTCACAAGGGATAGTTGGCTAGGCTTAAAATGGCTCGCAAGGTCAGTTAGCTTAGTACTAATCTATGAACCTATGAACCTGAAAACAGAATAAGTTCCTGATGGGTGAATACTATAATGAAGAAGAATATGTTAAATATATATAAAGGTTGCCATGCAAACTGGGTTCTAAATGGAGAAAAAGGCAGCATGCATCAAAGAGCAAATTACAGAATTACAAAAAAAATTAGAAAAAGAACTTAAAAAATAAATAAAATAAATAAATAAAAAAGACAGGTATAAAATGAGAAGAGAAAGAGGGGATAATTATGTGACTCCCCAATGGCCTTTCTAAGTCCTTTGAGTCTTACCCTACCCTGGTGTACTTATTTACCTTTTTGCCATTGACAAAGAGGGTGAACCAGATATATTTTTATTTATTTTTATTATTTATTTTACATTTGTTTACCGGGAAAGTCCGACTTAGAAGGGAGACAATTTTCCTGAACCGTGTCTGAAAGAAACACACTGAAAAGTGCCAGAGCTCATGTAGTACTGCACTAGTTACTTTCCTTACTGTGAAAAATTAACCTTTCACTACAAATGCATGTATCCTCATCTCTAGTCTCTCTGTCTCACACCTATTTCAGATCCTGCAGACTTTCTAATAGCCAGCAGGTGGGACAAAGACAAAGGACTTACTAAGGTCCAAGTAGGCCACACCTATTAATATTTCTCTGTCAAGACCTTGCATAAGCCAATTGTAAAATGAGATGGGGTTTAACAGAAGTATCCTTTTGGCCATCAACTTACATCGATTGTTCTACTGAAGTTTATTGTCATCCTGGGAAGCAACCAATCTATCACTCAGGATTTTCTCAAATAGCCTAACAGCTGTTAGCTTATATGGTCACTGTTTCTCCAGAGTTTTTTTTCTGTCCCTTCCTTCTACATGGGTTTCACTCATGCTATGTTTTAGTAATCAGGCACTTTTGCCTTGGAAAGTATCTTGTAGAATATCCCTAACAGGGATCAACCAGTATACTAACTAGGTTTCAGAAGACTCTAGAAGTGGTTAATTTGGTACCTATACCTTGCCCCCCCCCCCCTTAATACTGCTGCTTTTCTTTTCATCTTTTACAGCTCTGTCTTGGTGTCCGTCTACTGTTCTTATTCTTCATATTTGTCTACAATTAAAATGGATGCCAGGGTAGCAACGGAGCACCAAATTGTTGTGAAAAGATTATAGTTGAAACTTTTACTGCGCACTTACACAGAATAAAGAAAAGGAAGAGAACATAGGCAAATGCACCTTTCCATAGGTTCATAGGTTCATAGGTTCATACTAGGCTATCTGCCCTAGGGCATTGTAAGCCTAGCCAGAGTGTGTGTGGCTTTCACCATCCCTTAGGATGAGAATACTATACCCATTAGTTTGCTGTGCCTCTGTCCAGCAGTGATACAGAGATGATTCCCGGGGTAAACCTACGATCTCCCATCCACTCGTCAAGATTTCTCTTGAACAGAGTCAGTGAGGGGCTCTGCCTCACATGGACTGGGATTCTGTTCCATAGTGTAGGGAGTCTCTGGGTGATGAATCTGTCCCTCCAGCACATCCTATTTATATCCATGTTGAGGTTTAAGTCTCTTGCTCTCGTGGCTCTGGTGGATTTGGATGTTTTGAGGTGGAGCATGTCCATTAATTCCGGGTTGGACATGGCCTTGTATGTCAGGCACAGATCACCTCTGAGCAGATGGTATGCGACTGAATAGAGCTGGAGTTTCTTCAGTCGGGCATTGTATGACATATGTTTGAGCCCCTTTATCCTTTTGGTGAGGAACTTTGAGGGTCTTTCCAACTGCTGCAGGTGTCGGGTAAGGTACATTCGAATGGGGCGTTGTACTCAATCATTGGTCTGATAAGTGAAGAGTACAGGGGTACAATGACCTCTCCTGATCTGGATGTGAATCCCTTCATGATCAGGTGGGCAATGTAGAAGGTCTTCCTAACCACTTTGGCAATGTGAGTGTCAAAAGAGAGGTTACTGTCAACTTGGGTCCCCAGGTCCCTGATAACTTCTTCCGTGTTTAATGGATTACCACCTATGTGGTAATTAGGGGTTACCTTGTTTTTCCCAAAGGGTATGACTATACATTTTTTGGCATTTAGCTTAAGGCCATGGCTCTGGCACCAGTTATCCATTTCTATGAGACCTTTCTGGAGGATGTCTGTGTCTGATGGAGTGTCAGTTATGGTGCCCAGTTTGCAGTCATCTGCAAATTTTGTCAGCCACAATCCCCCTATGTTTTCCTGCACTTCAGAAAAACAAATGCCAAACAAGAGGGGGCCCAGGACTGAGCCTTGTGGGACACCACTCGTGACCGGCTTAGAGTCTGACATGGCACCAGCAACTCTAACCCTGTGTGTTCTGTCCTTGAGCCAGTTTGCAACCCATCTTGTGACATATGGGTTTACATCTAAGCTGGTGAGCTTTTCTATGATGCCCGAGTGGGGTATTGTGTTGAATGCTTTTGCTAGGTCAAGGTAGGCTGTGTGAACTGCCTTACCCTCATCAATGGCCTTTGTGACTGTTTCGAAAAAGTCGACCAAGTTCAAGAGGCAGGATCTGCCCTTGACAAAGCCAAATTGGGTAGGATCCAGTGTCTGTAGGTCCCCAATGTCTTTATTTATGAGTTCCATTATGATCCTCTCCATAACTTTGCAGACAAGGCTCGTCAAGCTTATGGGGCGGTAATTTCCAGGGTCCGTAGAAGCACCGCCTTTGTGGAGTGGGACCACAGTTGCCGCACGCCATTCTTTGGGTACGTATCCTGTAGTAAGGCTAAGATTAAACAGCAGCCTTATGTGTGGGTTTAGTTCCTCATTGAGTTCGTGTAGCACACAGCCGGGGACACCGTCCGGTCCCATTGATGCTGTGTTTTTTGCTTTAGAGAGAGCAGCTCTCACCTGGGTATCTGAGATGTTTGGGAGGCTAGACTCTGGTGGGATAGATATTTCTCCTTTTGGGGGGGAGGGAGGGGAGAAATTTGCAATGAACCTGTCTGCCAGTATGTTGGCAATGTCTGTGGGTTCAGTGATTTTTTTATCATTTTGGACTAATTCTGAGCATATCTGGGAGTTTCCACCCAGGTTTCTAACATAGTTAAAGAAGGCCTTATGATTGGCTTTTGTGTCATTAGCGATTTTTCTCTCAAAGTTGGCCTTGGATGATTTTATGAGTGATCGTAGTTTTTGCTAGTATTGATCAGAGATGCCTTCCCTTTTAGGGATTTTGCTCTGTCATGTAGTAGCTTTCTCCTCTTGTTGTAGAGTTTGTTTATGGCTGGAGTCCACCAGACCGGGCGCCTGCCTTTGGTGGAAAGGGTCTTGATTTTATTAGGGATTGCTTGATCCATACATTCCTGGAGGTGCTCGTAGAAGGCATTTGTAAGGGTTTCAGCAGCGTGGGTTGTGGTTTCCACTGGCTCGGGGGCTTGAAGGGTACCACTCCAGGCTTAAGAAGTGTGAAGGTTGCTTTTGCGCAGTTCTTCACTCCGGTCTTTTTGCTGGGGTGGGGCGGGATGTGGATCTCCAGTGAGATTAATTTATGGTCTGATCTCACCAATGAGGGATATACTTCCGGTGTGGAGCATTTTGTCCCCATGTTTGTGATGATCAGGTCTAGTATATTTTCTCCTCTTGTGGGAATGGTGACTAGTTGTTCCATAGCATTTGAGTTTATGAACTCAAGGAACCTTTGGGCTAGGGTGTTGGGGCTTGAGTAATGTTCCCAGTCTATGTTTGGGTAGTTGAAGTCACCCAATATGATGGTGTTTGAAGAGACATTCATACTCTCCAGTGTCTTCAGGAAGGCTGTGTGGGTTTCCTGAGTTTGAGAAGGTGGCCTGTAGCATGTTACAAACTGTAGGGCAGTTTTACCTATGGTTAATTGCACCTGGATGGTCTCCGATGCTTCGTGCGTTGCCACTAACCTGGAGGTGTGGGTATCCTTTATGAATATGGATACTCCCCCTCCTTTTGTGGTTCGGTCCGGATTTTGGGGCCGGAACGCATGATATGAGGTATAACCTGATAGTGCTGGGGTGCTATCAGGAGCCTTGAACCAGGTTTCAGTCACAGCACAGACATCGATGTTCTCCATACTGAGGAGGGCTTCGAGGGCATGCATCTTGAGGTTTAGACTTCTGGCATTGAGCAGTATTACCCTTAGTTTTCTCCATTTTTGTTTTCTAGGGCGGTAGGTTTATCATTTGAGCCTTGCCTAAAAAAGGCACTATGGGGGTGGCAAGAGCCTTTGCCAATATCCGGAAGCCCAGGGTGACAGGTGCAAGCCGTCCCTTGCGAAGCAGCGTGGCTTGTCAAGCATGTCATCCCAGGCAGACAGACATTGGATCCCCTTAGAATGACACCAGTAATTAAGCCAATTATTAAAGCTGATCATTTTGTCTCTGTATTGTGGCATCATTCTTGGTGAGGGTAGGATACTGCTCAGGGTCAGGGTCATACCGGCCTGGGCTACATAATCTGAGAGCTCCTCTATGTCTCTTTTCATGTAGTCCAGGGAGGTACGTCTCAGGTCGTTCACACCGGCATGGACGATGACTGAGTCATACTTGTACTTGCTGTGGAGTGACCTGAATGCTTGTGTTATGTGGCGGATTCTAGCGCCTGACAGGCAGCTTACTGTGATATTTTCCTTGTTCAGTCTGGTGAGTGGGACGTCAGTGTGTCTGACTATGGAGTCACCTATAACAAGTGTGTCTGGCATTGTGTTTGGCCTTAAGGGCTGTGACTGTTTAGCACACTGACTTTGAGAACTATGTGTTGCATGTCTTATATCTTGAGGTGGCAGTTGCTTGGGTGTCTGCTTTGGAGGCCTCTGTAGTTTTGGTAGATTTTTGATCAGTGCCTCCGAGTATGTCTTTGTGTGTTTATGTGTTTGTTTTGCAGTTGTGATAGTTCTATGTGAAACTGGGTTTGTGGTGTGCGTGGTTTCCTTCTCCTCCTGTCTGGTCTTGCCAGTCCTGAGTTGAGAGAGCTCAGCCTCCAGTTTGGCTATATAGTTGCATCTCTCACATGTATTTGTGTTTTGTGGGAGAAGGAGTGGGTTGTCTGTGTACATGAGGCAATTGTAACATTGCCTCAAGATGCCCAGATTCACCAGCTGAACAGGAGAGGACACTAGCAACTGACCCTTCGACATGCTAGAAAAAGTGAAAAGGTTTGCTGTGTAACTGAGTCAGAAGGGACCCATAGGGAAATGGGTACTCAAGGGGATTCTAGGCTAATGTAGTACTTTGTTTAGTATACAAGTACTTTACCTATATAAAAATGCTTTAGGAGCAAGTGCTGAGCTTTTGAGATAGAGAATAGACTGTTTAGATTGCAAGTAGAGAAGTTCTAAGGGAAAAATTGAAGAGCAGACTTTACGGAGCCAGAAATAGTTTAACCTTGTTTAACCGGCTGCCCGATGGTGCTCTATGGGCAACTCTCCGCTAAATCACGCAAAAGCACGCTAAAGCGGGCTTTATAGCAGGGGGTTGAAAAGAGCTAGGAATTGACCCAAAATGGCCAATAGACTACAAGTTTCTGGCTGGAACCACTGCTCTAGGGACAAATAGGCTGCTCAGTGCTCCCCACTCCCACTGGTGAACAAAGAAGCTTCCCTTTATCCAAATAAGGATATGGAATAGCACTGGAACCAAGCCAAAGCCCAGAGATCAGCAAACTCTGAAGACTGGACTATTCTAGTTCAGTAAGGCGGGAAAACAAGATTTTTTTTTTTTTTTCAGAAAACAGAGGAAAAACAGACAGTAAATGCTATAAATGCTTTTAAACGGCTAGCGCACTTGAGTGTGTTAGCCTACAGGTAAAATTAAGCAACAAATAACTTTTTTAAAAGTGCAAAACAGTTAATCAACACAAAAACAGTTTAAATAGAATGCAGAGCTGTATAAACAGGCGGAGGAAGCCGAGGTCTCTGATGGAACAGCAAATCTAAAAGAAAGAAAGAGGGCACAAATGAAGCTTCAGAAGATAATAAGTAACCATTCCATTAGAAAGAAAGAATATGCATTCATGTGTAAAGCATGAAAATTGATATACAAACAAATGGTAAGCTACAATGAAAATGGACAATTTGAAATTCAAGCACAATTCAAGAGGGATGAAATGTTTGAAAGGAAGCGTAATAACACAAATAATGTCACAGGAAAAGCAACAAATTGGAAGGGAAAGTAATGTGCTGGGCCGTGTGAAAGAAATTACAAAGTGTAGTTCAAATTTCAGGTATATGAGTGAGAGAAGTTATATATGAAGTGAGAAAAGTACTAAACTCCATCCATCCTAAATCCCTTTTTGCAGATGGGGTGGGGGGTGTTACATCAACAGTGACAATCATCTAGAGCCAAGGTTTATACCTCCAGGTGGCTAGCCCTGCTGCGGTTGTTCATCTGTACCACTCAATCCCACCTAGGGCTAATTTAGAGTGTCCAATCCACCTGCTGCCTGTCTTTGGTATGTGGGAGAAAACCAGAGCAACCCCACACAAACACAGGGAGGATATGCAGACTCTGCACAGAAGGCACCCCAGCAGAGAACTGAACTGGAGAACCTCGTACTGTGAGGTGACAGCGCTAACTGCTGCACCACTGCGAAAGATGCTAAAATCGCTTCAGAATATTTAGGGTCTAAAACTACAGGATTGGTTAAGCTAGTAAACCAGTCAGCAGTAAGTTAGTAATTTAGTAGAGAGAACAGGTTGAATGGAAAGGCTGTCGGTCTTCAGGAGCAGGTGTTGACCCCTTTTGAGAAGTTGAACAAAAATGTGGACTAAAATGACTGGAAGTGATTGGAAAAGTATATGGTACAAAAATACAGTCATTGGTACAGGCTTTTAATGAGAAAGAAACCTGGGCAAATTAACATAAAAGAAATGTCCTGCAAAGGACTCCAGATTCCAATATTAATTTAAAGGCAAAACTGTAAGGGTTACACTGGGCAACAAATGATAGTGTGCACGTAAACTCTGAATATAGTGATAAAGGAAGGTAAATTTTCAATCAAAAATCTGAAAAAATGTTAAAATAGTAACAAAATGTGAAAAGAAAATACATAATGATGTTGACTTGTATGTGAAAATATACCATGGCAAGAATTGAATCAATAGAAAAAAAAGTCTCTGACCCTTAAATAATGTACTGGGCAGAAATGGAATATGGTTTAAAGGGATGAGGGGCAAGTGCATGATCACTAGTTCAGGAACTGTCTTTTAATGTGAAGATGGATAAATGAAGATATAAGCAAAGGAGCACAAAGATAGTCTAAAGCAAAATGAACTAAAATATACAGATTAAACTAAATGCAAAGCTGAGAAATGTTAGCTTTAAAGTGACTTATCTAGATAAACAGCTTAGTAGATAGTGAAGTATATAAAAATGTGTGGTCAACAGAAAGTGATATATATATATATATATATATATATATATATATATATATATATATATATATATATGAGAGAAGACTATGGCATTCAAGAAGACTTTTAACAAACAATATCAGCTTATAACATGTAACAAGCAAAGCTTGCAGTAATGAAGGGAAAATGTTTTACAGTGAATACTATGAAAACAGAGCAAGAATACATGATCAAGACAAGTTTAAAAGACAAGAATTAGACAGAAATCATAATGAACAGTAGCAAAGATGAGTACACACTTAAGAAACAATTCTTTACAGAAGCATAGCATTAAATGTACAGATTGGGAGTGTTACATTTTGTGTGATTGAGAATGTAGATTTGGGAGTTAAGGGTGGTGATTGTGATCGTGTGTTTTTTTCCATAGAAGTTTTACTGGCAGCTGTTTTTTCATCCAAATTAATTTCCTGGTTTAAATGGGAAAATAAATATTAACTGCATTCTGAATTTAAAGGCTGCCATATAATTCTTATGATTCGGCATTCATTTTTAATTGGTAAATAATAATACAAAAAATGTTGAAAACACAGGAATCTCACTTGGTATGGTGGGAGATAGTAAAAATGATTCCTTTCAAATCTCTGCTTCTTTTAACCACAGCTATTTTCAGACAGTCAAATAATGTCCCCAGAATGGTATCTCAATGGGAAAAATGGCTATGCACATCAGGAGAAAGCCAAAAGAACAAGGTTACAAATACAGCATGTGAACTTTGATTTTAGTAAAATAAAAACAAATTAAAAAACCTGGTTTAGCAGTTTCATCCCAAATACATTAACAGGACTTCTTCAGAACAAGAAATTCTTCAAAAGACAAAGTTTAAATTGAAAAAATGATCGTTAAAGCATCAATGAAAAACTGTACATTAGAATAAATAATTAACTGATTAAAAACATCCGTTTGAACCTGAATCAGAGACAAAGCTAGTTAAAATGTGTATGTTATATGTTATATGAAGTACCATGTAAAACATACACATCATATAAAAATATATATAAATATATAAGAAATACATATACAAAAATGTAAAAGATAAGTAAAATGAAGCTGTGCGTACTAAAGCTTCAAGGCATTTAACTTAAGGGCAGGAGTGATGGAGATAAATTCATTAATCCCAGGATGAACATATGCATTCAACTTAATTTTTATATGAAAAATGTTTCAAAACATTTGTGATTTGAATTGGATTATGTAAATATGCATACTGATTGGTTTGTGCCTGTCACAAGTTGGTTAGAGTGAGTTTTAACACTAGTGTTTTAGAGTAATAGTGTTTTCTTTGAAAACGTCTATAATCAAATAAAGATAAAAGTGCTTAGAACTTGGTTTAGGTCTGCAGCCATTTTTTTTCAAGTTTAGTATGCTGACACAGTTAAGAAATTATAAAATAATATAATGTTGCAGATAAGTTAGCAGGAAGAGGTGGCAGAGATAGAAAGGAGAGGAAACGGTAGAGTAAGGGTGCAGTCTATGGTGAACCTGTCATCACGGGATATTTGGACAGCCTGCAGTAGCCATTTGCAACTAGGCAAGCATGACTGCAGGTGTACATGTACTTCATAGGAGGAAAGGGTTGGGAAGGGCAAGATGAAGAGGTGAATGCCCTGAATGAGCACTGAAACTGGAAATGCAGCTCAAGATAGAATGATAAAAGAGGAAACAGGAGAAGATTATATAGACAGAGGTGAAATGAGGATAAGGGGGACGGTATATATATATATATATATATATATATATATATATATATATATATATATATATATATATATATATGAGAAGGAAGGAGTCTGAAAATGTTATCATTCAAAGTGGATGTAGTCTTAAACCAAGTAAAAAGGAAATTATATTGACAAAAAATAAAAGATATGTGACTATATATTTTTTTACTGCTCTGATATTGGACACACCACAAGTGAGGACAGGCAAAGACATGAAAATAAACACCCAGAACATGGCCGTACAGATGACTTCCTTTTCCCTTAAGAATATCCATTAACAGTAAATAAGACCAGTGCACTCATAAAATCAAATCATTGTGATTACTACTTCATCATTCAGGGATGACTGATAATCTTTAACTTTCCTGTAGAAGTATCACATATTAAAAAGAGGTATATACTTTATAAAATGAAGTAGGAAAGGTAAAAAGAAAGTAAGAAGGACACAGAATACCTAAACATACCCACATCTTTTGTCAGAGTTACTCCCTGCCTGGCTTGGTACTAAGACATCCATTCCAGATGAGGGTATTGCAAGTGCAAGTCAGGGCTATCATTTCCCAGAAGGGAAACTTGAAAAGTGGATATAGTTTTATT
The DNA here is from genome assembly GCF_019279795.1 of Protopterus annectens. Taxonomy (NCBI): domain Eukaryota; kingdom Metazoa; phylum Chordata; order Ceratodontiformes; family Protopteridae; genus Protopterus; species Protopterus annectens. The sequence continues at coordinate 373,044,858 of NC_056730.1, forward strand.
GCAGGGTGTAAAACGCAGCTTAAAGAAACCTAATAAGGCAGAGAGGGAGAATGAAGTAATGGTTTTAGTACAGAAAAAGTTTCAAGACTAAAAGTTCAGGAAGTTTCAGAAAAGAAATGGAAAGAAAAGAGGGTTAGATGGTGGATGGAGTGATAGTGGGATAGACAGAGAAATTTGCAAAACAGGGAACATATCTGGACCAAATAAGGATCGAGGAGGTCTCACTAAAAAATTCCTTAGGAAAAAGATGGGGACAAGAATTAAGCATGAACAAAGGGATAAAATCCTAACTACAGCCCAGTTGACCTGGGTTCGATTGGTGACTCGGACAACTGACAAATCTGCAGGGAGAGATGCGTATGCTCATCTTGGGTGGGAGGGCATTCTGTGATGATGCCATCTTAGGAAAGGTGTGGTCCAAAGAGGAGAGTTGTCCTCAGATGCATATGATGAACATGAAAGGTGGGTAGGGGTTAGGTAAGGTTATAAAAAAAAATAAGAAAAACAAGACAGATGCAAAGTTGGCTGATCTCCCAGAATGCACTTATGATCCTCAAACAGCCTCAGCAATGCTGGAGTAAATCCAGTTATTAGAAGTTATACTGTACAACTCAAGGTGGATATGGGGCCCTGTGGCCAGGCCAGTTAAATGATGTCCCAAGGGTGACCAACAAATAAAAATGTAAGCATGAATTCATGTTAAAAGATGGAGACTTCATTACAAGCTAAGACTCAAAGGAGGTCAGGTTGGCTTGGAAAAGTAATAATAATGCAAATATTTATAAATTATAGCAGACAGAACAAAATACGATAGAAAGACTATCAGATAGATGGAAAGAAAGGAATATAAATTAACTATTTTAACAAGTGATAGATTCAAACTTGTTAGTAGACTAGGCAAATTCTTGGCAAGAGGTAGACTGTGGAGGGAAATGATGAAGTTTGAAATAGAGGATGTGAATTTATTACATCGTGTGCATTTAACTTTGAAGTTCATTAAGGTAAGGGAGAATGCAAGACTATAATGGATGGAAGTGAAATGAGACATACTAGAAGTTGGTGGAAGGAGAGAAATATGAGGGTACCGTTGAAGGAAAATAATAAGTAAGAGATTAAGAGGAGGGGAAAATGTGGTGATGATAACTATAAATCAACAAAGGTTAGGTTTGAAGGGAGAAGTTGCAATATGAGACCAGCAGATGAGGCTGTTCCATATCTGGTTGATTACTCCTGGTGGCATAAAAAAACAAGAAGGAATGAGGAAAGGAGAAAGAGGAATGCAGAAGGAATGGGTTGGAAGCGGCAAAAACTATTTAAATCATCTGTGAGTGTGATTAGGAAGAGAAAGTACTGGCTATGATTTAAGATGATTAGCAAGCATTGGCTGGATATTTTGTGCAGTGGGTACACAGGAAAGTGAAGAATGATGAATAAAAAAGAAAGGATTATGTCAATGCTGCTAGTAAAATCAGTTTCAAGTTTCTCACTTAAAAATTGGAAGAGAAAGAAAACAGAAAATAGGATTCCAGCAAAAAGAGGTTTTTAGTGAATATGGGAGGTATAAGAACTTTTAGGAGAAGCATTAAAAGGAAATGTAGGAAAAGTGGAGTATTAGAGTTCTATGGAGTCAAGTGGCAGAGAAGAATGGGAATGGCAGAGCTACAGATGGGTCATAATTAAAGCAAAGAAGTAGGCATGGAAGAACAGGAGTATACATGGAGGGGCATGACTACAATAATAGGAATCTACAGTTAACTATGTCTGATATCAAATTAATGTATTTCCCCTACCAACAACAGGGACATTGAGTTTCCATTTCTAGGAAAACATTTGTTAAATCCCAAATATAGATTGTCTGAATATTGTTAAAACATGGAGTTTTCATGGAATTTGTCATTTTAGACACAAACCACTCATTCATTATAATTTATGTTAATTTTTTTTTTTAATTCGTAGGTTCATATGTGTATACTAGGCTAACAACCAGTAGGGCCCTTATAAGCCCAGACGTGCAACCCAAATGTGTCGCACAAATTTAATTTATGTAGGTGGTGATTTACTGACTGCCTCTGTCCATCAGAGACATAGAAGCCAGACCAGGGGTGAATTACTGATTACCCATCCATTGGTCCAAGTTGCTCTCTCCAACATGTCCTATAAATGTCACAAGCAAAATTTAGTTTTTTTCATCTAGTAGTTCTGATGCTGTTTTTTTTTTTTTTTTGCAGATATGCAAAAGGTTCATCAAACCATGGTCCAGGGATACCCTGTATGCCATGCAAGGATTACCTCTCAGAACTCTTTATGATACCGAGTAAAGAGACAGGGCTTTGAGGCTATCAGCATAGGACATTGTGTTTACTCCCTGTATTCTTTTTGTAAGGAACCTTTGTAGACATTTCAATTGATGCATGTGTCGGGTCAGGTACATACTGACGGTGGCATTATACTCTGTGATGGGGTCTGATGAAGGCCGAATACAGTGTTATGATGACCTGTCTGGACCTAGATGCCATTCCCTTGCTTATAAGTTGAGCAACATGAATGTATTCTCTTACTACCTGGTCAAACGCTAGGCTATTATCTACATGAGTTTCCAGATCCCTGACAACTTAAAAGGGTGTTTTATTGCTGTCATAGTTATCCAGGGTGGTAGACTTCCCTAAAAGTACTATAATGCATTTTTTGGTACTGAGTGTTAAGACATGGCTTTGGCACCAAGGGTTTGTCTGTATTAGACATTCCAAAGGAGTGTCCTTAGCTTGGAGGGATTCAGTGTCTGCTCTCAGTTTGCAATCATCTGTGAACTTGGTCAGCCAAAGGCCTTTGACATTGGCTTTGACATCTCAGAAGTAGATGCCAAAGAGGAGTGGGCCCAGCACCCAGCCTTGGGGAATTCCATTAGTGACTGGCCTCTTTCTGGAGGTGATCTCACTGATTCTATTCTCCTGGGTCCTGTCCATGAGCCAGCTAGCTATCCAGTGTGTTATAAAATGGTTTGTACCTAGCTCTATAAGTTGGTTGACAATGCCTGAGTGGAGTATTGTATCAAATGCTTTAGCCTTATCTAGGTAGGTAGCATCCACCATTTTCCCCTCATCCATTGCCTTAGTGAACCTTTACAAAGAAGTCCACAAGATTCAGTAAGCATGATCTTCCTTTGACAAAGCCAAACTGGGATGGATCCAGTGACTGGAGGTCTCCTGTGTCCCTATTGATAATTCTGTCCATGGCTTTCAAATAAGACTAGTCAGACTAATGGGTTGGTAGTTTCCAGGATTGGTTGAAGGTTCTCCCGTACGAAGGGGGATGATTGTTGCAGTGCTCCATTCATGTGCACAAAGCCTATTTTAAGGCTATAGTTAAATGATGACTCCAGGGGTCCATAGACTATTCAGGAGACATCCTGGGATGTTATCAGGGCCTACTGAGGTCACGTTCATGTCTTTAGTGAGCACAGTCAGTACATGCTCCCTAGCTATAGCTGGAATGGTTATGTTTGAGGGAATTTTTGAAGGAATGGTTGGGGGTGAGGCGGGACAAAGTTGTAACTGAATTTGTCCACTAACAGGTTTGCTATATTACCAGACTCAGTGAATGTGGCACTATTAACCACCAGTTCAACACACTGCTGTGTGTTGCACTTGAAGTTTCTGATATAGCTGTAGAAGGCCTTATGGTTATCTTTCACCTGTGAGGCTATCTTAACCTCAATGCTGGCTTTGCTTAACCTAAGTAGCCCTCTTATTTGCCTATTTACTTTCATGATAGAGTTTCTATCTTTGTGGGAATTACCCTTCCTGATTTTTCCCATAACTTCTTTCCTTTTGTTGTATATCCTGTTTAATTTGGGATGCCACTAGGGTGGTTTGTTTCTAGGGCTAGTCCTGGGCTTACTTCTTGTAGGTATAGCAGCATCCATGTGGTCATTAACATAGTTGTACAGAGATTCTGAGAGCAATTCAGCATAGGCTCCTGTGTTCTCTGGGTTTGGTGGGGCACTGAATTTTGACAATCCATCACTTAATAAAAAGTAATTTGCCTTGGAATAGTTACTAACTGTTAATAGTTTTAATGTGATTATGGAGCTGATTTTGATGTCAAAGCATACAGCTTTATGGTCTGATCTTACCAGGGAGGATGAGACATTGTGAGGGTGGGCAGCATTCTCCCTTATTTGTAAACATAAAGTCCAGTATGTTGGACCCCCTAGTAGGCATATTCACTGTTTGGTCAAGGGTGTTTGTATTTACAAAGTCCAGAAATCTCTGTGCCTGCAGATTTGAGGCTGTGCAGGATTCCCAGTTTATGGAGGGGTAATTAAAGTCTCCCATGAGTAGGGTGTTACATAGGATGGTAAGTGTCTCCAGTAGGTCCAAGTATACACTGTGAACATCTTGGGGCATGGAGGATGACCTACAGCTGGCTAGCACATAGTATGGGATTTTGTTTATGGTGATTTGCATGCTGAGGAACTCCAGTGCATCATCCTGTTTGACAACTCTGACGTATGCTTGTTATTGATGTATATTGAGACACCTACTCCTTTAGCACTTTTCTGTGCAGCTACTGTGTGGAACTAAAGTGTGGAAGGCACTGAAATATTGCACTGCTGGTGTACCCTCTGCTGCTTTAAACCATGTCTTGATAACTGCACAGATGTCTATATGCTCAAGTGTGAGAAGGGCTTGGAGGGAGTGATTTTTTTTTGTTTAGGCTCCTGGCATTGAGCAGTAACACCTTGAGGTTCAGTTGAATTGATTTTGCTATGTTGGTAGGTTTGGCAAAGCAAAATAGTCTGTTAACCATATCCTCCCAAACTGATAATATTGGATCCCCTAAGAAGGACACCAGAAAGACAGCCAGTTGTTAAAATCAGAGCACATTATCCTAAATACTGCTAACTTTGATCTTTATACAATACTGAATTCAACTAAATCTGTAGGTATTGCCTCTTGACTCCCAACTAGCTGCTGTAAACGTATCTGCACACAAGGTTTGTGCTATACTGCTGCTTTTCAGGATACAGTTTTATGAATCATTCTTTCTAAGTGCTTGCTACTGTACAGGGCACTGCTAACCCATGCAAACACACAAAATTTATAGCAGTACAGAAAAACAGAAAACTAGCTAATGAGCCCTCTGCCCAATAAAATGACAACACTATGAGTCCTTTTGTGTATTTCCCAACTCAGATATTACTGGCAAACATCTCCTGCCACAAGATGAATAAGCCCAGTCCTAATCTACAAATACAGTAGAACAGGCCAACAGGTACAATGCTAATCCAAACCACTTAAACAACTAGCTGGAAATCCCTTGCTAAAAGCAATTTCAAGACAGTCTTTACAACAGTGAGAGGAAGAGATTTTTCTTTTTTTTAAAAAAAAAGAGTGAAATGCACACATAAAAGCAGGAAACAGCAGGCATCACTCAAAATAACAAGTGCAATTTAGCAATGAAAGGTACTTAACTTTACCTGGATGACTCTGGGTACAAGTAAAACACTTCTTGAATGGAGGCCAGGAATATACTACTTATAGACTCAATACTTACAATATTATCAGAATGCGTATAAGAATTTTATGGGTGTACTATGCTTAACATCCTTTCACACAACATTCAACTACATTTACATCCATACTGTGCTAAACAGTTGTAAATGCGATTAGATCTTGATGTTCTATGTAGCACAGGCAGGCTGGGATTTAATTTGGGAGATGTGTTTGTTTAAGAAAAAGATGAACAAGAATTACATGTCCAGTTTAAAGAAAAAAGTATCTTACAATGTTTTTGTATGAATTTTGGGAAATTATGTTTTAGAAACAATGTATTAAAAAGTCGTAGATTGGGAGAATTGTACTTCAGTGCAAAAAACAAGCACTAGGAACATTGTATTGCAGAAGTTTATATCATCCTGCATTGGGTTGCATCTCAGACTAACATTGCTATCAATTATCTGCAGAAGATGTTTGCTGGTGGAACAACTTTCAACTGCTAGTCCAAAGGAAATTAATTTCCAAAAGTTATATCATATCATGTGCTGAGTAACTCTTCAGTACAGCTGTTGATTTTTGTAGAATTTGCTTTTTGAAGAGCTATGCCTCTTTTTGCAAGTTTAAGGAACATATATGACAGAGTGAAGAACTGAAAGACCTTAGTGAAAATGAACATACAAAATACAGATATATTCAAGAAGAACAGTTACCTGGTTTAAAGCACAGTACCCCAATTGTCATTACGCACATGAAAATAGGTAACAATTATGTGCTAGGGGAAATGTATTTCATAGGTTTTATAATGGTGAGAATGTACATGTTCATGGGGAAAAAGTGCAAAGAAATTTGCATTCTAGAAGATTATCATATTTTGCTCTGGGTTGTGCTTTGTGTTGATGTGGTTAATACTATTTGCATAGGTTGCTTTCTGTAGGACACTGCTTTTTTATTTCTAGTTCAGGGAAATATTCAAGAAAGCTTATTTCAGACTGGGGAGAGAGGTATGGCTTTCTTTATTTCATCAGTACATTCCTGTGACTTACAGCCACGAAATATTATGCATAGCAACAGTTCTACTGACAAAAGATGAGGAATCTAAATGTTGGAATAAGGTATGGTGAAAGCGTTTATATTTTTTCTTGAAGATAATTAATAGCAGGGGTGTGCCTCATGGATGAGGACTAGAGAATTTTGAAACTAGGTGGGTGGATGAGAACAGTGTAAGAACAAAGATGATTGGGTATACTGAATAATGCAAATGTTGACAAATTAGATAGCACTGACTTAATAACTTTGATAGTACCAAAGGGGTATCTGTTGTACTGTACATATTTTAATGAAGTAGTTATAGAGGTTGCAATGTTCATTGTTACATGAGCTATTAAGTGGTTTAAGTTACTGAAAAAAATTACAAGGTCATAAAATGAACAGAAATGTATCTTGCAGAGTATGCTGACTGCAGTATGGTCAGACAGGGGAACACTGAGAAGGTGGGGGTCTGCTAAGGTCGTGTTGGAATCTAGAACTTTTAACAGACACAAGTACACAAAGGTTAATTTTCAGGATGGGGGAACATAATTTCAAAATTGTGTCATGAAAGGTGTATTCAGCTATCATAAACTACAAAAGGGTTATGCTATGTTCAATGCTCGGTGTAGCATAAATTCAAACTCAGGACTCCTAGTAGCCAATTAAGTGTTTGCCAGCAGTTAGACTAGGAATATAAATTGTGCACCATTTATCTATCCAGAGCTTGTAAAGTTTGACACTACCAACTTCCTTTATGTATTTAGGTAGAGAGTTCCAAAATATTTCTGCTCTATGATAAAAACACCTGCTCTTAACTGATGTTTTAACATCTGACAGTCTCATACATAGATTGTTATTCCTGGTATTGATACTGTGTCACAAAAATTTGTCACCAAGGGAGGCTGCTAATGCCTCATTCCTTTGTGATTTGCACACAAGAATCATCACCTCTTAAAAACCAGTAGCCAAATGAGTACAGAGAAAGTCTCCCAGTCTCTCTTCATAACTGAATGTTTTCAACCTTCTCACTTGTCTAGTGACCATCTTCTGGAGTCTCTCATGTCAATTTCTTTGGCAAGCCTTACAATAACTGAAAGACCCACATTATTCCATAATGGCCGTACAAAAGAGGTAAAAAGCAGAATCAAGACTTCTTTCTCTCTCTACTACTGACACTCCTCAACATGTCTTTTGAAAGACCTTAACACTTCTTCACAACTGCCTTGATATGATCCTCAAAGGCCAGAGCATCAGGCGCTATTTATTCCGTATATCTCACAGAACTGATTGAAGTAAAACTTTCATTGTTCAGAGCACAGAGGTAATGGTTATTTCCAGAACCGAAATGCATCACATTGCATTTCTTGCTATTAAATAACATCCCATTTTTTGCTGTCACATCTAAATAAAATGTCAAAATAATTTTGCAATTTATTATAATGATCCATATTTGTAACTAATATCACCAACCACCCCCCCCCCACACACACACACACACACACACACACACACACACACACACACACACACACATACACCTTAGTGCCATCAGTGAATTTACTTAGCCAGGTGCTATCTCATACTGGGAACTCAGACACTGATAGTGCAAAAAACATGGGGCCAAGAGCACATTCCTGTGGGATTCCCAAATGAACATTCCTTGGGATTAAATAGTATGGTCAAGGAAGTATGTCTTTCAGATGGAAATCAATCTAACCTGCTGGAGACAGCCCATTCTCTTGCCAAAACAATACCATTGTTGATTACACAGTATGCATGCAGGACTCTCACTGACCTGCTTTTGCTGTTTTTCTGGAGCCAGTGGGACTTACTTGCATATATTCTTGAATTTAGAGCATCACAAAAGGGCCATCCAAACTGCTGTTTTTTTTTTTTGTTTTGTTTTTTTGTGGCTATAGAAAGTAATATCAATCTATTTCTGGCAATGAGATAACTGGAGTAGGCATGGGGTGCATGTGGTACTGTTATTGATAACCGGGGGAGCAAAAAAAGTAGTTAAAGAAAAAAAGTAGAAGTTACAAAAGGTCCCAGTGGTAGAAACCATTAAAATATTCAAATGTTCTTGTGGTGGACATAAGGAGGCAAACGTGTCTAATCAAATGGATTCCTTCGTTTTCATATTGGTAAGCAATTTGGACAGCACCAATTAAAAATTGAGACATATATGGAAGAATCTCTTCCTTAGGAATACTGTAAACCTTATGGAGAAGCAATATAATGTGTTACAACTGATTTGCAAGCAGTCAGGATAATAATGACAATGTAAACTGAGGTAAAAATAAATATGACACTATGTTAGTTTACTTAGTGATAAACTAAAAAGTAGTATATATTTTTAAGGTTCCCAGCTGGGAATAAAGTTTGTATGCTATTTGCACTGGAGATTTTTTATAGATGTTACATCAATGTTAAGAATTTTTTTTCTGTTTTGATAGTCAAAGATACCCTATTATGTTGTCATTATGTGAATGTTTACAAAATTATGTCATGAACAGTGGAAAATGTTCATCCTCCTGTAAGAGGTCTCTTGCACAGGCCCACTAGAATAAACTGAAGTGAATAATCTCTCAGATGAAATTAGCACACACCAGCAATGTTTGGTAGCCCAGACATTTTGATTCTCCTGTCTTGGAAAAGAAGAAATGTGAAAGACTGGAGTGGCAAATTTGACATTGAAAAATGCAGATGTGGAATAAAGAACTATGGATTTCTGCTGGGGGAAGGAGCCCAGACAGTTCTACTGCTTATATCATCCTATTTCAAATAGATCAACCCTGTTTCAGAGAGCTTTGGATTTTTTTTCTGAAAACATTTTAGTTACACTAGCACATGTGTTAATTGTCTATTTTATTCATAAAAGGGTAAGGTTTCTCCAAATAACTAGACCAACAAGAACACAACTAATGTCTAAAAGACCCATGTTTCTGAACTAGACATGATAGATGCCCAGATCAGGTTAAAACACGGATGTAAGAGTTTTACATTTTAGTCTGCCCTACATGGTTCATAATCAAAGTCAAATTTGTTCCTCTTTATGATGCACTTGAGTGCTAAGTTATTGTGCTTCTGAAGTTTAGGTATTCATTGATTCAATTCACAACTGCATCCTGAGCCAAAAGTATTGATATTGCATCTAAATACATCCCTCACATTTAGAAAAGATTTTGTGCAACAGCTATAAATAGTTAGGAAGTGGAGCCAGCTGAAAGAACAATGTGCTGCACGTGCAAAGTGGAATAAATTAACATAATAAATAATACAGGCTTTATTAGCTTATATGTAAATGAGCTGCTTTCTGTGCCCAGGGCATGGGGTTTGATTCTTTCCTTCTTCATTTACCTACTGTGTGACTCCAAGAAGTTCACTTAATCACACAGTGCTCCAGGTACACCATATGAAAAGAGGAAATTTGTCCAGTGGGCTCACCTAGTCAACAAACAGATGGAATATATAAGAAATAAAATAGCTGTAACCTAGTATAGGGGCCCTGGGATGATCAGCTGGAGAGGAGGTCAGAGGGGCTGGAATCATGAAGTGCAAGTAGCTCTGTGTCTTACAAAGGAGCTTCAGGACTTGAGGTCTCTACCATTTTGATGACAGAAAATAGACTTTCATCTCTGGGAAACGTATAGACAGTCCATATGCATTTCTTCCCATGTTTTATTTTCCTTTCATGAGCATAACTTATTTAATTTATCAGGAATTTAGTGTAGCTTAAGAAGGTATTATAGGTTCATAGGTAGGTACTAGGCTATTGGCCCAAGGGCCTACATAAGCCTAGCCAACAAGGTTCCCTGGCTTACGCCACCCAAGAAAGTTATTTTCCTGTGCCACTGTCGAGCAGAGACACAGAAGTAATTCCCAGGGTGTATTTCCTATTTCCCATCTACTCATCAAGATTTTTCTTGAAGAGTGCTAATGAAGAACTTTGCTTGACATAGATGGGTAGCCTGTTCCAGAGTATGGGAAGTCTCTGGGACAGGAATCTATCCCTCCAGCATGTCCTGTTTATTGTGGTGACAAGGTATAGGTCCCTAGTGCATGTAGCTCGGAGGGATTGGGATTTCTTTAGGTGTAGCATGTCCAATAGCTCTGGGTTTGACATAGCTTTATATGTTAGGCAGAGATCACCTCGGAGTAGGCGATATGCTATGGAGTAAAGCTGGAGTTTTTTGAGGCGGTCAGCATAGGGCATTTGTTTGAGGCCAGTAATCCTCCTTGTGAGGTACTTCTATGGCCTTTCCAGCTGTGGCAGATGTCTTGTGAGGTACATTCCAAAAGGAGCATTGTACCCTATAATGGGTCTAATGAGTGTCGAGTAGAGAGGAACAATGACCTCTTTTTTCCTGGATGAGAACCCTTTTATGATGAGGTGTGCCACATAGAAGGACTTCCTGACTACTGTGACAATGTGACTATCAAAGGAGAGACTACTGTCCACCTGGGTCTCAAGGTCTCTTATCACACATTCGGTGTTAAGTAGATAGCTGCCTATGTGGTAGTTCATGGGTACAGAGTTTTTACCAAAGGGGATGACACTGCACTTTTTGGCATTGAGCTTGAGGCCATGGCTCTGGCACCAGGCATCTGTCTCAGTGAGGCCCTTCTGTAGGATGTCCAGATCATTTGGGGGCTTGACTATGGCTCCAAGTTTGGAGTCATCTGTGAACTTCATTAACCAGAGGCCTTCTGTGTTAGCCTGTACTTCAGAGAAGTAGATACCAAATAGGAGAGGTCCCAGGACAGAACCCTGTGGTACTCCACTTGTTACTACTTTGAGGTCAGATTTGGAGTCTGCAACTTTTACAGTGTGGGTTCTGTCAGTGAGCCAGTTGGCAACCCATCTTGTGACGTAGGGATTTATACCTAGTTTAGTGAGTTTAGCTATAATTCCAGAATGGGGGATGGTGTTGAAAGCCTTGGTGAGGTTAAGATAGGCTGTGTGAGCCACCTTACCCTCATCTACAATTTGGTGACTGCCTCAAAGAAGTCGATCAGGTTCAGGAGGCATGATCTGTCTTTCACAAACCCGAACTGGGTGGGATCCAGAGTTTGGAGGTTACCAATGTCTTTGTTTATGAGTTCCATAATGATACGTTCCATGGCCTTGCAGACCAGGCTTGTCAGGCTAATAGGTCAATATTTCCCTGGCTCAGTGGTGGCTCCCCCTTTGTGGAGTGGGATAACTGTTGCTGTGCACCATTCAGTGGGCACAATACCTGATGTGAGACTATTATTGAACATGGTGCTTAAGTAGGGAGCCAGTTCGTTCTGAATTTCATCTAAAATGCAGCCTGGGATGTTGTCTAGTCCCAAGGATGCTGTGTTTTTGGCTTTAGAGAGTGCAGCTTTTACCTGTGTAGTTGTGATTACAGGGACTCTGCATTCTTCCTGTATAGATATGGGCACTTTAGGGGGTGGGGGGGGGGTAAAGTTAGCACTGAACCTATCTGCCAGGATGTTGGCAATTTCAGTTGGTTCTGTAATATTCATGCCTTTGTGCTGTAACTCAGAGCAGATCTGGGTGTTGCCATCGAGATTCTTGACATAGCTATAGAATGCTTTTTGGTTGTCCTTAGAATTAGTGGTAATTTTGTTTTCATAGCTAGCTTTGGAGGATCTTATAAGGGATCTCAGCTTCTTACTGAGGCTGACCAGGGAGCTCCTCCACTCATGGAAATTTACTCTCTTTTGCAACAGTTTCTTCCTTCTGTTGTACAGTTTGTTTATGACAGGGGAGCACCAGATTGGCTTCCTTTTTTGGAGGATAGCATCTTGGTTCTGTTTGGGATAGCACGATCCATGCACTCGTGTAAGTGCTTATAGAGTGCATTTGTGCAGGATTCAGCAGTTGTAACTGTATTGTCCATCTGTATGGTTGTCATGAAGTTCACCACTTCTGTCTTAAGAAGCATGAAGTTGGCTTTGGAGAAATTTTTTACAGTGGTTTCCTTAATGGGGGGTGGGGGTGGGATGTGGATATCAAGGGTGATTAGCTTATAGTCGGATCAGACCAACGAGGAGTTGACGTCAGGCGTAGAACACCAGTCACTCATGTTGGTAATGACTAGTTCTAGGATATTGTTGCCCTTGGTGAGGGTGTGGATAAGTTGATCCAGGACATTGGAGTTTATGAATTCCAGAAAGCGTTGAGCTAAGGAGTTGGTACAAGAGTAGTTTTCCCAGTTAATGGTGGGGTAGTTGAAGTTGCCCATTATTAGGGTGTTTGGTTGAACCCTAATATTTTCCAGTAAATCAAGAAAAGAGGAGTGGGAATCCTGGGGCATGGTGGGGGATCTGTAGCAAGCTACAATTTGGATTGCAGTTTTGCCCAGAGTTAGTTGCACTTGGATATCAACTTTTATGTAGTGTGGAGGCAGAACCTATAGGGAGAAGTAAAGAAATTCTATAAGAGATCATCTAGACTCTTCCTCAGCATGAGTCCTTTGTATTTGAGAGGTTTTGTGAGGCTTTTCTCCAAAATTGAAAAGAGGATCTGACATCCAAGCTGAAGCATGTATTCAACATCAAGTTTTAGACAGATTGAACTTGTAGATAGATGGAGCACTTCCATTCTCTTGACAGGTAACATTTATAACCATTACTCAAAAACAAGGAAAACTATTGGATTTCTACACGTTCTTTAGATCCATCTCATTCCTCAGAGTTAATTTTATGATTTTTGTGAAAGTACTTGCAACTAGACTGAGTAATTGGACTTTATATGTGATGCCGACCAAGTGTATTTCATACCAAGGAGAGAGCCAATGCAAAATATCCACAAGGTCTTATATGCAGCCTTTTTATGTAAAGCTAATGAAAAAAGAATGGGAGTTAATACTGCTCCTTGGCAAAGAAGCATTTGCCAGGATGGAATAATCATACATATGGATATTATTGCTGTGGACAACTACATCTCGCAGGACCAGAATTAAAATCGGTAACACAATGACCAACTAATGGATATTAAAGTGTGGACCAGGTGTTGATATCCCCAATTCCCTGACCTGTTTGCTGTTTAAATTGACCCTGTGATATAATATATGCAGGAAAAATGGTCATAGAAAGACATTTAGCTGGAGTAATGTCTATATAGAGTTTTTTTGCAGACAGACCTAGACAAGCCAAAGGTGGAAGTCTCTTTACTGCTGTAAATTACAAGGGTTAAGATCAGCTCTACCAAGCCAGAAATATAGCTGTTGGCTAAGGGTTTACAATCAAAATATAGAAAATCAATTTAACATCTGGCTCCTGTTCAAACATGGTAGGAGCGACAGTCGGTATGTCGACAGTCAAGTGAACGGCAGTTAAGAAGATCGTCAATAGGGCAGAGAAATGCAGCATGTCTGTAAACGGCAACTGTCGACATTAACATTGAAAACAGACCGTCGATGGTATGTGTCGATCATCTGACCTCATTAATATTCATGAGGTGATGAAATGCGTCAATGATATCAACGTTCACAGACAGATGTGAATTCCATGATTTTCATAGTAAACCGTTGGCTAAGTATCTTGCTATGACTGGAGAGTCATTAAAGGTTAGGGTCTGAAGTACAAAGGGCTCCAGGAATGCAGTGTGGTACCTGAAAGCAAACATGGGTCCTCATCTGCAATGCTCTTCAAACATAATTTCTCTCCACCATTTCAGGACTTCAGGTCTCTCCTACTTCGATGACAGAAATTACAGTTTCATCTTTGGGAAATGTAAAGATAGTTCATATGCAGGTTTTGCATTTTTTTTTATTTTCCTATCATGGGTATTATGTATGTCATTAACCAGAAGTTGACTGTAGCTTAAAAAGGTATTATCGACTTTTATGCAGGATGGATGCATAACATTTATTTATTTATTTGTTTGTTTACTGGGATAGAGTATTGACCAATTTCAATCACAGCCCAGGGTCAAAAACTGAAAAGACATACAAAATAGATAAGAACACAATAACACATAAGTGACAATAAACTAGAACAATGGTAGAGTAATGCTCTGGATACATAGTAAATCGAATGTATTAATTTACAATATGTAGAAAGGTTTCTTGGGTATCACGTGAGGTATTGATGAAAGTAAGATGAGGCTTGGGTGTTTCTATATTTCAAAATATTCCACACAGCAGCAATGGTTGAATATTGACCTATAGCTCTGGCTGAGGACCCCTTCATGCATCTTAACTAAGAAACAGAACTGTTTCCATGTACCTATGAACAGTTAAGAAGTTCTGTAATCCCTGTTTGAAATGTAAGGCAGGGACCTGGTAAAGACTTTAGGAAGATATGGCAATGAAGTGCCTTCCACTTAATCAGAATCTGTTGACAGATTTGGTTGGAGTGTTTCCCTTCCATATGAAGTTTTGGATTGAAAGATGGATTTGGTTTTGACAGATATTTGTCTACAGTGATGGGATTCCTTTAAAGTTAGAAGTTATAGGTTACAAACAGAACTTTTATTGTGTAAATAGTTCTGGATGGGAGGGATTTATAAGGCTTGACCTCATCTCAGCAAAGGAAGATATCTTTGATTTGGGTAAAAAAATCAGGCAGCAACGGGTACGTGCTCCTCAGTGATGAGAATAATTAACAAATATGCCTTGCGTTCTCTACCAGATAAGCTGTCCAACATGGGAAAATGAAAATAATTTGACTATGAAGAAGTGGAAAGGAATTTTTAGAGGCTATATTACATGTTTTGATAAATACACAAGAGAAGCTTCTCTTTCTCCTTTTTTTTTGCAAAGTTGCTTCTAGTTTTGTGAACACCAGATATAATCTTCCAGACAGTAAGTGTTACAAGCTGAGTGGCGGATGTAATGGGCCAGTTGCTCCCCTGGAGGCCATGTGGGATAATCCACCAGTCAAGCAACACTCCAAGTCACTCCAGAAGACAGTTTATGTTCCTGATGCAGTCATCCAGCTGCCTGTAAACTACATCAGCCACCAGCCTTGGTCTGCTGATGAGTTAACAGGTGGCTCCCTACACAGCATCAGCAAAGGAGTTTTCAAGCCCCTTGAAAAGCAAACACAGAGGTACCACAGACCCCCCTCCCATTACCTCCAGCTGGTAAGCCATTGCCCCCTCCTGAGATGCAAACACAAAGGCCTTGATGACCCAGCATTAGCTGCAGTGGTCAGCAGAGACTATGGTGAGTACAAATGCACCTCTTTATTTGCTTCTGATGTCTGGCAGACACCACAGAAGAAAATAATAAGGCACATATATGACATGAGCATCGCTGAAGTTGTCCGCTGTAATGCTATGCAACCCATACACACACATTCCTGTCTGAAGATCTGTTATTATCTTTTGCAACAGCCAGTCATTTTCAAGTTACAGTTCTCAACAGCTGGAAAACAAAAGGACTGTTAAGCATAATTGGATAGCAGTTTAAAAAGTGAGACATAAATGGGCAAAAAAAAAAAACTTGCATTACATCTTACTTCATCTCTTGAACTGCTACTTCCTATTGATGGAGGAGGTTAAGGTGGCTCTACTTCAGATCATCAGATTGATAGCTGCATTGTTCTGTATGGATGTCCCTGGTATCAGACAGTACCCATGCCAGGTCAAACTAAGTATCAACCTTTCTTAAAGGGGCCCTAATTATACCCCAGCAGATGTTCCCTAAAGTCCCTCTGCAGGAAGAATAGGAAGATCCTGCTCTTCCTGGCACATCCATAGGTGTTTACTAGGCTAACAACCACAAGGGACGTTTTATTCCTGGCCATGCAGCCCAAATCTCTGACAAGTTCTGGTACCCTTGATAAGTGTAAGCAGGGGCTTGGAAAATAAAACATTTACAAACAGGGGTCTGGGAGATGGACCATTTTCAGACTGCTTGTGTTCATTAGAGAAACAGATGCCAAACCAGGGATGAATTTCCTGTTCCCCATCCAATTGTCCAAGTTACACTTGAATTGGGTTAGGGAGAAACTCTGCTTTGCATGAATTGCGAGCCTGTTCCAGAGATGGGTTAGTCTCTGGGACACATACCTGTCTCTCCAGTAGGTCCTTTTTATGTCACAGGTAAGGTTTAAGTCTTTGGAATGGGTAATGTTGGTGCTGTTTGTTTTGTGGATATGGAGAAGGTCCATTAGAGTCGGGTCTGATAATGCCCTGCATGGCAGGCATAGATCTCCTATCAACACCCTGTAGGAGACAGGATACAGGGATAGGACCTTGAGGCAGTACTTATAGGACATTTTACTTATGCTCTGTATTCTTTTAGTGAAGAACCACTGTGGACATTCCAGTTGTTCGATATGCATGGTAAGATACATACCAAAGGGGGCATTGTACTGAATGATGGTTCTGATGAATGCCGAATAAATTGGAACAATGACTTACTTGGTCCTAGATGCCATACCTTTGTTTATAAGTTGTGAAACATAGAATGATTTCATCACTACTGTAGTCACATGATGGTCAAAGGCTAGATTACTGTCTATCATGCTGGAGCTCTGCTTTTGATAGGGGATGAAGCAATGATGGAAACTTACATGGTCTACTGGAAGAACAATATGGTAGTTCTTTGTGCATGGATGCATATTTCTGAATCATGTGTTGTGCAAAATGGAGCTGCACCATGGCAATGCCTCCATTCCTAGGCCTGATATGTGCATAGATATCACATGCTTTATGTTAAACAGTACATGCATTGTGTCATGAAGTATGCTTAGTGCAGTGTGCAGAGGGTGTTGTTCAAAGACATCAGTGTTATCTGGCCTGACTGCCATACCCATTATGCTAAGTGTGCAGTGTTAGTGTGACAAAAAGACATTATCTTGCTCAAGTCTTCTTTCCAGCTTATAAACAGAATTTATTGAAGTTGCTTCAAATGTGCTGTGGAAATTGAGCATTAATAAGTGAAGAAAGGAGAACTGGGCTGAAAATGTGCCAGCTGCAGCCCTGCAATGCCTGTGGTGCCTGTCAGGGGGGTGGAGAATCAGTGTGCAATTGTTTCTGTACCTGAGAAACATGCAAGGGCAGGTCACACATGGGTATATCACCTCAGTCATGGTATACACTGTGGTGGTTTCACAGGACAAGCACACACACACACACACACACACACACACACACACACACACACACACACACACACACACACACACACACACACACAAACACACATGCACACAAACACACATCAAGGTCGGTGGGGCAAAGACACCCAAACGCCCTCCCATGTCACACAAAGGGCTACACTTGTCTAGGTGAACAGGGAGAAGGAAGATACTGGGCCCATTGGAATCTGCACGGGATACCCTGACACATAGAATGTGGGATTGTTATAGTCTTACATACCTGTTTGGTCACAGTACCATACACTGAGGTGCCTGAAATTGGTAATTGTAGGTGATATCCAGATAGATATAGTTGGGGGATAAAGTCATGTGTGGTATAGCCTAACACATACACCCAATGAATGACATGTCTTACTCACAAGTGTAGAGTTATTGGTATGGACATCTGGGACAGACTAGCCTAGAGAAGTTTACAAGTTAGTAGCATAATGTGTAACTGCACAATTTATGCATTTGCCTGCAGCCAAAAGTGATGCAGACCAGCAGGTGAGGACATATCCATCAGGACATGACATGTGTTGTGAATGCCATAGATGGCTATAACAGGTCCCTACAACAGGTGAGAATTAGGGTTACAATTATGACTAGCAGTGCAAAGCTAAAGTCTCAGGATATTGTGGTGGACAGAGCCACAACAGAAGTAGGTTCACCATTACTGAAGTGATTAAAAAATTTGGAGGATTTCTTGATTTTCCTCATGAGGCAGGAGGACTGGAATCCCTCATACCAGGCGGTGGCTTAGATGTAGGTGAAGGTCTGGCACAAACTATCCATTTGGCAGTAGAGGAAGCACCAGATTAGTATTGACCATAATAGTATGGCATGATGCATACTTCTGCATAAAGTGAAAAATATATAACTGTTGGATACCCACATATCGGTAGTAGTGTTGCAATCAGCTGTCACTATGTTCCTCCAAATGAACAAATGATAATAACTGTACCCTACCCACCCTCTAATCTGTATGGGTATGTTGATGTCTGTTGCACAGTGTGGTCAGATCATGCACTGCCCTCCATAGCCTGAGAGTTAAAGCATGTATCATATTATTCTGTGGCATCTGTCTCATGGACCATAGCTGTGGAAAACATGCTAGCATTTTGCCAGTGATGCAAAGTTTTGAACCTATTGCTGTCTAAGATACAACTTTGCTGCTGCATTATCTTCCCCTGTATCACCTTCCTGTTCTGCCACTGTTTATATATCATGTGCAGCAGGTCCTGTCCTGATTTTATCTAGCTGCAGTACCTGATTTTCCATGACTATGCTGTGTAGGATAACACATACTACAAATATTTTGCTGCATAAGTCAGTACTATACTGCTGTGCCCTATAAGAGGTATCTAAACAAGGGAATCTACCCTTCATAGGTTCATAGGTTCATAGGTTCATACTAGGCTATCTGCCCAAGGGCATTTATAAGCCTAGCCCAGAGTTTTGTGGCTTTCGCCACCCCTTTAGTTTGGAGGATACTATGCCCATTATTTTGCTGTGCCTCTGTCAAGCAGTGACACTGAGATAATCCCTGGGGTATATCTGCGATCTCCCATCCATTGGTCAAGATTTCTCTTGAACAAAGCCAGTGAGGTGCTCTGCCTCACATGTACCGGGATTTTGTTCCACAGCATAGGGAGTCTCTGGGTGATGAATCTGTCCCTCCAGCACGTCCTATTAATAACCGTGTCAAGGTTTAAGTCTCCCGCCCTTGCAGTTCTGAGGGATCTAGATTTTTTGAGGTGAAGCATGTTCATCAATTCTGGGTTGGACATGGCCTTGTATGTCAGGCACAGGTCACCTCTGAGCAGACGGTTAGCGACTGAATAGAGCTGGAGTTCCTTCAGTCGGGCAGCATAGGACATATTTTTGAGACCTTTTATCCTTTTGGTGAGGAACTTTTGGGGCCTTTCCAGTCACTGCAGGTGTCGTGTCAGATGCATTCCGAATGGGGCATTGTACTCAATCATTGGTCTGATGAGTGATGAGTACAGGGGGACGATGACTTCCCTTGATCTAGATGTGAATCCCTTCATGATCAGGTGGGCAATGTAGAACGTCTTCCTAACTACTTTGGCAACGTGAGTGTCAAACGAAAGGTTACTGTCAAACTGGGTCCCCAGATCCCTGATAATCTCTTCTGTGCTTAGTGGGTTGCCGCCTATATGGTAGCTAGGGGTAACCTTGTTTTTCCCGAAGGGTATGACTATGCATTTTTTGGTGTTTAATTTTAGGCCATGGCTCTGGCACCAGTTATCCGTTTCTATAAGACCCTTCTGAAGGATATCTGTGTCAGATGTGTTCTCAACTATGGCGCCCAGTTTGCAGTCATCTGCAAATTTTGTCAGCCATAATCCTCCTGTGTTTGCTTGTACTTCTGAAAAGTAGATGCCGAACAGGAGTGGGCCCAGGACTGAGCCCTGTGGGACACCACTTGTGACAGGCTTTGAGTCTGACATGGCGCCAGCAACTCTGACCCTGTGGGTTCTGTCACTTAGCCGGTTTGCAACCCATCTTGTGACGTATGGGTTTACATTTAAGCTGATGAGTTTTCAATGATGCCTGAGTGGGGTATTGTGTCGAAAGCCTTTGCCAGGTCATGGTAGGCTGCGTGGACTGCCTTTCCTCATCAATGGCCTTGGTGACTGTTTCGAAAAAGTCAACCAAGTTTAAAAGGCATGATCTGCCTTTGACAAAGCCAAACTGGGTCGGATCCAAAGTCTGCAAGTCCCCTATGTCTTTATTTATGAGTTCCATTATGATCCTCTCCATAGCTTTGCAGATCAGGCTTGTCAAGCTGATGGGACGGTAATTTCCAGGGTCGGTGGAGGCACCGCCTTTGTGAAGTGGGACCACAGTTGCCGTACGCCACTCCTTAGGCACGTATCCTGAGGTGAGGCTAAGATTAAACAGCTGCCCTAACTGCGGGTTTAATTCCTCATTGAGTTCGTGGAGCACACAACCGGGGACACCATCTGGTCCCATGGATGCTGTGGTTTTTGCCTTGGAGAGAGCAGTTCTCACCTGGGCGTTAGAGATGTTTGGGGGGCTACAATCCTCTGGTATAGATATCTCACCTTTTGGGGGGGGGGGGTTTGCACTGAACCTGTCAGCCAGTATGTTGGCAATGTCTGTAGGTTCAGTAATTTTTACATCATTTTGAACTAATTCTGAGCATATCTGGGAGTTTCCTCCTAGGTTTCTAACATAGCTAAAGAAGGCCTTATGATTGTCTTTCGAGTCCTTAGCGACTTTTCTCTCAAAATTTGCCTTGGATGATTTTATGAGAGATCTTAGTTTTTTACTTATAATGATCAAAGGTGTTTTCCCTTTTAAGGATTTTGCTCTATCTTGTAGTAGCTTCCTCCTTTTGTTGTAGAGCTTGTTTATGGCTGGGGTCCACCAGACTGGACGCTTGCCTTTGATACAAAGAGTCTTTGTTTTGTTTGGGATTGCCTGATCCATGCAGTCCTGTAGGTGCTGGTAGAAGGCATTTGTAAGTGATTCAGCGGCTTGAGTAATGGTTTCCGCAGGCTCGGGGGCCTTAAAAGAGACCACACCAGTCTTTAGAAGTGTGAAGTCGGCTTTTGAGAAGTTCTTCACTGTGGTCTTTTTTATCTCAGGTGGGGGCGGGATGTGGACTTCCAGTGAGATTAGTTTATGGTCTGATCTCACCAGTGAGGGGTATACTTCCGGTGTTGAACATTGTGACCCCATGTTCATGATGATGAGATCTAGTATGTTTTCTCCTCTTGTGGGGATGGTGACTAGTTGTTCCATGGCATTTGAGTTTATGAACTCTAAGAACCTTTGGGCTAGAGTGTTGGGGCTTGAGCAGTGATCCCAGTCTATATTCGGGTAGTTGAAGTCACCTAGTATGATGGTGTTTGGAGATACATTTATCCCCTCCAGTGTTTTCAGGAAAGCTATGTGAGGTTCCTGAGATTGAGAGGGTGGCCTGTAACATGCTACAAATTGCAGAGCAGTCTTGCCTATGGTTAATTGCACCTGGATGGTCTCCGATGCATTGTGCGTTGCCACCAACCTTGAGGTGTGGGTGTCCTTGATGAATATAGACACCCCCCCTCCTTTCTTGGTGTTGTCTGGATTTTGGGGCCGGAACGCATGATATGAGGTAAAACCTGATAGTGCCGGGGTGCTCTCGGGAGCCTTGAACCAGGTTTCAGTCACAGCACAGACATCGATGTTCTCCATACTGAGAATGGCCTCGAGTGCTTGCATCTTGAGGTTGAGACTTCTGGCATTGAGCAGCATTACCCTTAGTTTTTTTCCTTTTTTTGTGTTCTAGGGTGGTAGGTTTAGAATTTGAGCCTTGCCTAAAAAAGGCACTATGGGGTGGCAAGAGCCTTTGCCAATATCCGGAAGCCCAGGGGTGACAGGTGCAAGCCATCCCTTGCGAAGCAGCGTGGCTTGTCCAGCATGTCATCCCAGGCAGATAGACATTGGATCCCCTTTGAATGACACCAGAGTTTAAGCCAATTATTAAAGCTGATCATCTTGTCTCTGTATTGTGGCATCATTCTTGGTGAAGGTAGGATACTGCTCAAGGTCAGGGTCATACCTGCCTGGGCTACATAATCAGAGAGCTCCTCTATGTCTCTTTTCATGTAGTCCAAGGAGGTACATCTCAGGTCGTTCACACCAGCGTGGACAATGACAGAGTCGTACTTGTACCTGCTGTTGAGAGACCTGAGTGCTTGCGTTATGTGGTGGATTCTAGCGCCTGACAGGCAGCTTACTGTGACCTTTTCCTTACTCAGTCTGGTGAGCGGGACGTCAGTGTGTCTGACTATGGAGTCACCAATGACGAGTGTGTCTGGCATTGTGTTTGGCCTTAAGGGCTGTGACTGTTTGGCACACTGACTATGTGGTCTATGTGTTGCATGTGTTGTGTCCTGAGGTGGCAGTTGTTTGGGTGTCTGCTTTGGTGGCCTCTGCTGTTTTGGTAGATTTTTGATCAGAGCCTCCGAGTACATCTTTGTGTATTTATGTGTATGATTTGAAGTTGTGATAGTACTATGTGAGACTGGGTTTGTGGTGTGTGTGGTTACCTTCTCCTCCTGACTGGTCTTGCCAGTCCTATGTTGAGAGAGCTCAGCCTCCAGTTTGGCTATATAGTTGCATCTCTCGCATGTATTTGTGTTTTGTGGGAGAAGGAGAGGGTTGTCCGTGTACATGAGGCAATTGTAACATTGCCTCAATATTCCCAGATTCACCAGCTGAGCAGGAGAGGACACTAGCAACTGATCCCTCGACATGCTAGAAGGAAAAGACAAAGACTTTAAAAAGACTCCGGGGGATGTGGGTGATCGAAAAGGGTTTTTGGCTGGTGGGGTACTATGTATAATAAAAGTGCTAAATCAAAGTAAAAAAATACTTTAGGAGCAAGTGCTAGGCTTTACAGATAGAGAATAGTCTACTTAAGAATCAAGTAGAGCTGAACTTTTTATATATAGAATACGCTGGTTTGATCAGCAGTACAGTTCAAAGAAGGCTGTTTTAAGGGAAAATTTGAAGAGTGGACTTTAGGTAGCCCGAATAGTTTAACCTTGATTAACCGCCGCTGCTCTTGTGTGCTCCTGTGGCAACTCCGCGCTAAATCACGCTAAAGCGTGCTTTATAGCAGGGGGCTGCAAAAGACAGGAAATGACCCAAAATGGCCAATAAACTACAAGTTACTGCCTTAAACCACTCCTCTGAGGACAAACAGGCAGCTCAGTACTCCCCACTCTCCAAACACATATTACATGATGTTTCTAGTTTCAGCATGGAGTGTATTGTATGTAATTTCCTCCACAGTCTTTGGGTTGCAAGTGAGGTCATCATCCATGGATCAAGGTCATATTCAGCATTGCCTGCAATGCATAAGACATAATATTATATGTTAGCATGTCCCCAGCATACAATGTAACTTTCTGTATATCCCATTCTGTCTGTTGTGCTAGGTAACCCTGTCGGAAGTCCACTCAGTGAACCATTGGTATAGGTCAGACATAACAAATGCATGAATCCTGTGAATTGCCTGGGCGATGCACAGACACATAGCAGATAATGCCCTGTGTATTACAGACCATCTGGCAGCTCAGGGAGTAGTTGTCCCTCCTACTTATGTATCTCTATATGTCTGTATAGACCAGATGGGGCCTTAATAGCAAAATGGAAGCAATCTATGACACACAGGACTTTGAGGAATGATGCAATCTCTTGGAAAGCATACATGCTGTTGGCTGTTTCCTATGGTATTCTTGGGAACCAGATATGTTCATCCACATGTTGTAGCATAATATTAGGGAACCGGTTAAGTATTCTAAATGTGTAAGCTTGTGATATACCTAACATATCCCCTGCAGTTTGCTAGAAGGTCCTTGTACCAAGGATGATCAACGTTAGACATACCTTTGTGAACACGGGAATGGGCACACTATACAGATCCCTGAATTCTTCTCATGGGCTGTAGAGACTGACTAGGTCTTATAGTGTACCCTTGTCCATTCAGAAGTGACCGATTATCTGTTGCTCCATCAAATATTGATATGTGGCTCACTGCCTGTACCAACTGCAACAAGCAGCATTTACATCATTGGCCATGATGATAGCTACCAACACATGCTACTGAACTACTGAGTTATGGCTGATGCCATCTCAAACATAATTCCTGTCATGTACTCCATAAATCATGGCATTCAGACTAGGTAGGTATGGGTGCATGGCATCACCATTTTATGCCTGAGGAGGTATCCCATGGGAAAAACCTGACAAATGTTATCCAAAATCAGGAGTACCATCTGTAAATCAGTCCAAGAGTTTGACCTGTTATATTTGCACATTCAGTGTTGCTCATTTCCATGGTCTTTCTCGTTTACTTGTCATTATGCTTTCATTCGAATGCACTGGACATCACTAAGTCTTGACCATTGTGTTTTTGCATAATTGGTATGCTTAAATCATCCACACCCTGTGCATAACTGCTTCCCATGCTATTTGACAGCTCCCTATTGAAATGTTGGCACTTAAAATGCTGAGTGCAGAAAAATTATTTTTGCAGGGGATGAATGCCCTCCCCCTGCTCCCCTGATGTGGGCTCAAGCCCCACATACATCCCAACTTATATATATCAATTATGAGATTGCCATACCTCGTAGAAAAGGGAATATTCCAAGAAATGTCATCTCAGAGTTGATATATACAAGTCTGATCTTCTGGCTGTTCATTCTTCGCATTTCAGGATTCACCCTAGTGGGTCCCAACATTTTAAATATTTACCTGTTTGACACTGTGCATTGTGCTACTACTCTGCTACCACTGTGTGAATCCCAGCCAGTATATTTCTGAGAGATGCTAAGAAATATAAGATCACTGATAATACATGATTACATCCTTGATAAAAGAATATATTAATATATTTCATTTAAATAAAATAAGTACTCAGAATATTATTTCTCAGAATAATAAATTCTATTTTATATGAAAATATCAAGAAAGATACTGATTTTTGTTAGCTTATCACCAACGTTGCACCAGTAGGCCCACAAAGATTATAGGAGTAAGCTCCTGAGACACATTTATTTCTCTCTCAGTTATTATGGATTTTATTAGTACTATCCTATTGACTAGAGACATAATTACTGCTACCATTGATTATCAGCATCCAGCCATTGTTACAACAAAAAAAGAAAACTGCATCCAGGATAAGCTATTTTAAAAGATCACAAAATTGGTGACTGATGTCTAAAATGAATTATTTAAAATAGCCTAAAACTGAAAAAAAATGATAGCAATCTGTATGTACCTTTTAGATACCTAAAAAAAATCGACCTTCCTTTTGATGTTTTTAAACAATTGTGTTTATTCAGTTAGAACACTTCCTGCTATTCAGTTTCTAACAGGGTGTTAGTTTTTACTGCTGTTGTGTGAGACTGTTGCAGAAGCATGAGCACCTCTGTGCCAAACACAGAAATCATACTAAAATGTTTATTTATTTATTTTACATTTGTTGACCGGGATAGTATGACTGGATATATGTCCATTTTCAGCAGAGGCCCGGGGAGAAAAGCTCCACATACCAAAAAAGAGACAGTACATACATCACTGAATGATAAACTCAGGCAGACATGTTTAGAAAAATATAGAGAAAGAATACAGACAGATATTAATATACACACTGTGCCAGCTTACATCTGATTGGTCGAGACGTATCAGAAAATGTGAACATAGAATACACTCAGATTTCATAATTCACAATGCTTAGTCATTCAAATTCTATGATGCATAGATACTTGGCTAAACAGCAGGCTGGGTAGCAAGACATGTATTAGTGAAGTTGTTAGTCAGGTTTAGAACAAGAGCACAGCCAAAGAGATGTGCGGTATTTTTTGAGTTCTCTTTTAAATAGGGGTAGTGAGCTTTCCTTAGTAACAGTAGTAGGGAGTAGATTCCAGATTTTACCCGTTGAGTTGCCAAATATAGCATCACCTGCAGAGCTGTTGGATTTTTGGGTCAGTATCAATAGTTTATCAGCTGAGCATAATGGCCTGGAGGCACTATGGGGGGGTGAGAATATTTTTGAGGGCAGGGGTGTTATCAGATTGATGGAGTATTTTATGCACTACTATAAGCTGGTTGAACTGTAGAAGGGTAGGATACTCTAGCCATCCCAGTGATCTGAGGTTCTGGCAATGGTGGGTCCTAAAAGCCATGCCAGTAGCGAATCTGGCAATATGATCGTAACATCCTGATAATTTGTTGAGATCGGTTTTGGATAGGTTGGTGAGTACAGAGGAGGCATACATAAGGGTAGAGAAGAAGTGTGATCTTGCAATAGCTACCCTAGCTGGGGGAGTGGGGGGTGAGGAAAGGTTTGGCTCTGTACAGGGAGACAAGTTTTTTGTTGATGGACTTAATAGTGTGATTTACATGTTTATCAAATTTAAGATTGTTGTCTATTATTACACCTAGAAGCTTTGTATGGTCATCAGGGGAGATAATGGCGTCATTGCTAGATTTGCTGTTGAAGGAAAGAGGAGAAATTCTATGGTTAGGGGAGAAAAGAAGTAGCTTGGTTTTGTTAGGATTTAGAAGCAGGCGGCGATTAGCTAGCCATGTTTTTTCCATGCTGAAAGTGGTCTGGGTGAGGGTTAGAAGTTGTGTAGGAGAGGAGTTGGAGCATATTAGCATTGAGTCATCTGCATATTGGATGCAGGTGGCTCCTGGGATGGTGGTGTGCAGATCATTGATAAAGATAGAGAAAAGAAGGGGACCTAGTATGGACCCTTGTGGGACACGTAGGGTTAGAGGAAGTTGGGATGACAGCTTGCTCTGCCATAAGACAGCCTGCTGTCTACCATTTAGGTAAAAGTAAAACCATTCTATTGCATGTTGGTCTAAACCGATGGTTTGTAGGGTATTGAGCAGTAGCTGATGGTTGACCATATTGAAAGCTTTTGAGAGATCTAGGAAGCAGTAGCTGATGGTTGACCATATCGAAAGCTTTTGAGAGATCTAGGAAGAGTGCTGAAGATAGTTTGTTGTTGTTATGATGAAGACTGATGACATTAGAGAAAAATAGAAGAGCCGTGGTGGTACTGTGCTTTGGCCTAAAGCCATGCTGAGCATCAGCGAGCTTTCTGTTTTAAATAAGAAAGTGCATGATTTGTTTGTGTATGCATCTTTCCATGATTTTAGCTAGTGGTGAAAAAATGGCTATAAGTCTAAAATTAGATAATTCTGTGGAACTTCCTCCTTTATGGAGATGTATAACATGTGATGTTTTCCATATTGCTGGGATGGATCCTTCTGAGATGGATCTGTTGATCAGAATAGAAATGGAAAGTGCTATGGCATCAGCTGCTTTTTGAACATATTCAGCTGGGAGGTGGTCAGCAGCTAGTGTAGTAGGTTTTAGCTTTTTGAGTAAGGTCTGGATCAGGTTGATAGGTAAGGTTTGAAAGGTAAAGGTGGGTTGGGTGCTGGGTGGATCAGGGCTAGATGTGCCATAGCTGGTGTTTGTCTCCAGTGGAGTGAGATGAGTAGCTAGGGACTGGATAGTTTCAGTAAAGAAGGAGTTGAAGCTGCTTGCAATTTCTACAGGGGATTTATCAAGGGCAGCTGATGGGGTAAGAGTGGCAGAACGGCCTGGGTGGAGAAGATTGTTAATACCAGCCCAGAACTTATGAGATTTTAGCTGATATTTTTGTTGTAGGAGGGTGTAGTGATTGTTTTTGTCTAGAATGACAGATTTTTTTTGGTCTGATTCCTTAGCTGCCGGTATCTTACTTCATCCATAGGGGCTTTGGTAACATGCCACCTGGCCCAGGCGGTGTTTCTTAGTTTAATTTTGTTTTTTGTTTCTTTAGATAGCCACAGTGCAACTGTGACTTTTACATGGATTGTACGGGTAGGAGCATGGTGGTTAAGGATAGCCAGAAATCTGGTATTGAAGTACTCAGCTGCTTCTTGTAATGGGAGTCATTCCAAGACATTCCAATTACATGCTTTGAGTTCATTTTGGAAGTTGTCAAGGTTAAAGGTCCTGACATTTCTTATAGTTTTGTAGGTGGGCTGGTTGGGAATGTCGACTTTGAGCCTAATAATATAGGTAAGGCAGTGATCACTTAGATCATCAGGTAATGTACCTGATTTGTACTTTTGGGGGTGGCTGTTAATAAGTATCCAATCAATGACTATCTTTGACTCTATTTTTGCTAAATCTGGTGGGGATGACAATGATCTGAGTAAACCCATGGAGGTTTAAATGGGTGGAGGGAGTTTCAGAGGAACAGGTGTTCCAATCAATGTTAAAGTCCCCCAAGACAATGGTTTCCTGCGGATAGTTAGAAGCTAGGCAATGTAAGATATTTTCTAGAGTATTATCATTCTTGCTGGGTGGAATATAAATGCAGACAATGTATCTGCATTTATTTTTGTTTATTATTAGTTTGATGATGAGAATTTCTGCATTGCCAAACTGGGGTGGCTGTTGGGTGTCAATTGTTATTGTTAGGGTAGACTTGTATAGTACAGCTACCCCGCCACCTTTCCTGGAGATTCGGCCCAGTCTAAGGATGTTGTACTGTGGGGGGGGGGGGTTATTTTGTTATCTTTGGTTATTGGTTTTAGCCAGGTTTCTGTGAGGCAGAGGATATCAGGGGAGTGAACAGCTAAGAGTCCATGTAGGCTATGTATCTTGTTGTTTAGGCTTCTGATGTTGAGGTGACAGACTAGAAATGAGTTTGGAAGTCTATCAATCTGGGTAGTACATGTTAGGTTGTTAGATGGTGTGCTTGGGTCTACTGTTGTGGATGGGCCAGGGTTGGGGTGGATGTCTCCACCCTTTATAAGATTAATTTTTAAGTTGCTTATGAGTTTTAAAAATTTGTTTATGATTTTTTTTGTAGCTTTTGGTTTTTAAGCTAATGTAGCGGTATTTAGTCGGGTGATGGTAATTGGGGGACAAGGAATTAGGAGAGGGGGTAGTTATGTGGTGGATAAACTTATTAAATGCTGGGTTGGTGTCTGTTTGAGAGTTTGGGTATTAGATTTCAAGATGCTGTACATATTCATAGGAGCTTAGGTGATAAGGAATGAACAGCGGGTGTACAAAGGGTAGCAGCATTAGTGTTTTAGCTGTAGTCTTAGTAAATTACTAGGTTAGGGTCTGTATTGAGTGTATGTGGTGGATAAAAGATTAGAGAGAATAGAAGAGCTATGGGTGGGTTAGCCATAGACAATGCAACAACCAGCACATGCACCATTATGGACGTGTGAGTCAGAGCCACGAACATACCCACAGCTAAGATATGCAGTAGATGCTTGCAGCACTAAGTTATAATCTCTCTTTCTCACTGCTTTCAAATGAAAATTGATAAGACATGAGTTAATAAATAAGCAAATAAACATTTGACCCTAAATGTCAGTGAATTAAAAATTCAGCTAGCAAAGCAGCAGAATGAAGTTTGAAGAAAATAATATGTCACTACAATGACTTTTTACAGAAATAAATCAGACTTGGAAAGTTCTCTGAAAATGATGCACTGATAACTGCACAAAGTAACACTGTTAGTTTGCAAATCTTTCTGGCTGAAGTATAAGCGCAAATAAGTAAAGACTGCATACTGGCAAAAGAACACGATCATTTAAAGCAGGAAATTCTAAAACCCGACGGCAGGCTGAATTGCAAGTACAAGGAAATGAAGATTATTTAGCGGCAACAGAACCAGAACTTCTAAGACATCAGCTTGAAATTCTATAAATCAGACACCACAGTAAGAATAAAATATATAGCATTAGCCATCACAGGATACAGGAAAAACAGGATTTAGAGACACATACAGTGAGGACTACTATTTTTCCGTAAAATGGTCATAAGGCAAGTATAATAAGAGGATTATGAATACATGACCAAGTGCCTCCTCTTATGTAAACAAACATGAGTTATGTGACTCCAAAGGTACAGCATCTTAGAAATGTGACTGCAAAGAATACAAACAGAAACTACCAGCAATACTCATATTACAAAAGTAATTTGTCTGCAAATTGTGAAACACAAAATATGGACAAAATAAGACTACAAATACATACAGCCAAATTTAATTTGGATGGGCCATGCCCCCTGAACCCACAACATGGAAAATGGCACACCCCTGCAAGTCTGAATCTAAATATACTTCATCAAAGGTTTCACTACTCTGAGATAGAAAAAATAATTTATTTTCAAGCAAAGGCAAGTATTCCCCTTGTTCTGAAATAAAGCAACCTTTGAGTTAGCATTCTTAGTTTGCAGGGGGTAGACAATGCACAGCCCCTTGATTTTTTTTTTTGCAAATTACTAATACAATTTTTCTTCATATTAATTTCAATGTTATAATACCATGCTCTATTGTTGTTATCTGTTAATTTCTTTACAGATCTGCTCAAACAATGCTACCAAGTGAAAATGTGCTATAAGTTGTTTTACAGTAGTTCTATGAAGCTTCTTGTTGATGTGTATGTATATATATATATATATATATATATATATATATATATATATATATATATATATATATACAGATATATATGCCTACATAAATACACACACACACACACACACACACACACACACACACACACACAATTGTGATTATTATGTTTCAGTTCCACTAGTTATCATAGAAAGTTATCCTAGAAACACCAACTTCAATGTTGCAAAAGTTTGGCAACATTCCATCACATTCCATGAACTCATGTAATCAGAAACTAATGCCACAGGTTCTCAAACGTATGTGTAATAAAAGGAAATGCAACATTTTTTTTGTTTGTTTTTTTTTTTTGTTTGTTTTTTTCCAGAGGGCAAGCCTCTCTGTGCTTTCAGTGTTGAAGGTAAGTCTTTGACATCCTTCAGGCTTTTTTCCTCTGAGTTCACTAGTCTTGTTCACTGACAACAAGAGTAAAGTCTATGTCATTCTTTATTTGTCAGGCTGCCAGACTGGACCACCAATGAAACATACATTCACTATAGCATTTAGCTTATATATGTCTCAAAAATATGAGCAACTGAATGCTCAAGTTCCCATGTTCAAACTTGTGTAATACAAGTTCAGGTGAAATTAGAAAATGCTTATAGACCTTTAGTTTCTTATATAATATTTTTCCTATGTGATTATCTTTTATTCAAATGATAATGTAACAACAGTTATTTATTTTCTGTTTTCACACTAAAGCTAATAGTTGACTAAATTCTACAGTAAATTTTTAGCAGTTCAATACATATCACTTTTGCTATAAGTGAAAACTAAGGTATTTTTGTTACTTTGTGCCTCTTAACGTTTCTTTAGACAGTTAAGTATAAGGATTTGTCGGTCTTATACAATACCTAATGCATGCATTGCTGCATATGTCACATAGCAATTGAGACCTTCTGCTTGTAGTCTAATGCATTGTCCTACAATAAAAATAAAAACATCTAATGTGTTTTACATGCTCTGATCCAACATCTTTCTTGAGAAAGATCAAGACCCTTCATTACCTATCTGTGTTCACTGTTTTTCAGAGGTGAAGTGGTCTCAGAAAACGAATGTTGAAGAAAGAATTTGGTGGTGTAAGAGCCCCCCCCCCCAAGAAAAAAAATCTTCTTAAGCTGTTTCACTATGTTTTGTTTGTTTGTGAGTTGACAAGCTTGACTACAGGCATTGTGCTTGCATCAGCTAGACACAGCAATTGAAAAGTGGTTGCAATATAAGACTGAATATTATAAAGAGTCATGGTTGAGTTGTTTTTAGACAAAAAAGTAATAATTTCAAAGATGTAGGTTTTCTAAGTTTACCTCTCTGAATTAGACCTCATTAAAACAGCTCTACTCAATGCCAGGTATCATAACCAAAGCATATCCAAAGTTTATCATAACCAAAGTATACCCAAAGTTTATGCCTTCCTGAACTTGAACACATTTGTATATGTGCAGTTGCAGAAGCACAGTTTCAAAAAATGAAAGCAATCCCTCTCGTCATCAGTTCATGGTTTCAAAGCTGATTACTAGGCTAATGATCCCAGGGAGCTTTTTTAAACCTAACCATACTTGCCAAATATATCTAACAATTTTTGATATCCTAGTGTTATTTTAAGAGGTAAGTGTGGGCTTGGTTATGGGTTATCAAGCCTTTATAGGTGGCCTCTATCTACTAGAGACATAGGTGCCTAACCAGGGGTAAGTTTCCAATTCCCTATCTACTGGTCCAAGTTTTATTTGAATTTAGTTATGGAAGAACTCTGCTTCACTTGAATGTGAAGCCTGTTCCAGAGAAGAGGTAGTCTCTGACACACATACCTGCCCCTTCAACATGTCCTATTTTTGTTGCAGATGAGGTTTAGGTCCCTACATCGAATAATTCTTCTGTTATTTGTTTTCTGGATATGCAACAGGATGATCAGAGTTGTTTATGAGGATGGTTTGTAGGCCAAGCATAGATCACATGTCAACAATCTGTAGGAGACTGAATACAGGGATAGTGAGGCAGCTCACATAGGACATGTTGTTTAGACCATGTACTCTTTTTGCAAGAAGGCTCTGTGGATGCTTTGTGAGGAACCTCTATTCCTAGGTTTAGGAGCTATCATGTCTGCAGACCTACTGGCAAGTTATGGGAGTAACAATATTAATCAAGAATATCATCATCTCACAACCTATCCTTCAAGACCCCATTGAGCTCTTAGATATCCAAGTCATCCTAAATAAGATTACTTACCATTTCTTTGCTAGCTATAGAACACTTTGCATGTCCTCTTCTGTCTATGATAGGTATTTGAAGTCTTAAGCAAAATCCACAGTAATCCCATCAGCTTTCTATTGAGGGACATCAACTGCCAATTAATTTGATGACCTAAGCTGTCAATGGCCAACATACTCAATAATTCTTTCATATTATAAATTCTGTTTCCTTGTATAACCAAGTTAACCATGTTACAGGCTCCAATATTCTTGATCTTGTCCTCATAAACATAAACACTTCTTCCATACTTCCATATGCATCAGCTTTCTTCATTAAATCAGACCATAAATCAGTGCCATTTTCTTTTAAAACTGGTGGTACTTCCCCTTCACATCCCTCTGTGTTTATGGACTTCTAAAAAGCAAACCTTCATCAACAACTTGGTGACATAAATAAATTCCACTTTAATCGTCCTCTAATGTATCCGATTGCTATAGCCACCAACTGTGCCTCTAAATTCTACTCCCACTTAGATAGTTGTATTGGTAAGGCAGTTATCTGTACTAAATATACCAAAACATTTAGAAACAAACCCCTGTGATAGAATACAAAATAAAGTATATAACAAGGGGACACAATTACATATTTTCTATGATCAAAAATAACTGCAAATCTTTCTTTACCTATGTCAAGAAGGTAAGAGCTAACACTCAGCATTGTTCATTGCAAGTCCAAAATAATATCACCCACTCTGACCTAAAGGAAATAACTAATATCCCATCTGATAAATTTAGTGCAAATTTTGCTCTACCCTCAGTTATAACTATTCTACAGATTCCATTGTTTCAGCCACACCCTGTAATTGCTAAGGAACATGTGTATTCTGCCCTCTTGAAAGCTAACACCTTGTCCATAAGCTCTAATTACATACCAGGCTGTATGATTATCAGAACCAAATATAGCATATCTGAATATCTACTTAGCCCAATTACAGACTCTGGTAACTAAAGACCCATTACTGTAATTAATCTCATATTTAAAGTTATGGAACATTTTATCTCAGACCTCATTAAATCTGGACATTGAAAATCTCTTAATCCCAACTCTCATCAAAATAGCTTTGTCAAAGGTATGTCCTGCTTCTTCAAGTTTTTTTTGTTTGAAAAAGTAAAAAAAAATGTGGCTAGTGGTTATATAATGCATACAGCATATCTGGATCTGACCAAGAACTTTGTCATTATTCCACGTGTAGGCATTAT
The DNA here is from genome assembly GCF_019279795.1 of Protopterus annectens. NCBI lineage: Eukaryota > Metazoa > Chordata > Ceratodontiformes > Protopteridae > Protopterus > Protopterus annectens. The sequence continues at coordinate 373,078,947 of NC_056730.1, forward strand.
TCATAAACTTGTAAATCTGAATAAAAACTCATATGCTGTACAATAGATGTTTGACTGTCTGTCACAACTCATGTGGTTACCATCACAGGTGTCACTCCTGAAAGCAAAACGTTGCAAGAGGTATACCACACAAGGCTCAGTGTTGGACCAGCTCTTATATGGTATCTGTTTATCAGACCTTCAGAACAACACTCTTGGCCTATGGTTATCTAAGCCTACAGATGATATGTAAATTGGGTGTTGCTATTCATTCCTTCCCTGACTCATTATTACTCCTACATGGGTTATGCTATGTTAGCAATTGGTGCAAGGACAATAGTATCAAACTAAATGTGAAAGAATGTGGTATAATTCACATTGATAAACAAAACATTTCCACATCATAGCTTATAGATGACACTGTTGCAAGAAATCTAGGAATTCTTGCTGATAATTCCTTATTTTTTGAGGATCATACCTCTGTAGTAGTTCAGAAAGCTTTCTACCTGGCTCATCTGATTTCCAAAGGCACTTCTTCCAAACACATAGAAGTCTTAGTACCCCATTTATTCAACTCTAGACACGCCTGCTATTGAATATAATGCACAATTTGGCAAGTGCTTGTCAAAACATGTCGCTGAACCTGAGACGCCTCAGAGGTTTGTAACTAAAAAGATTAATGGTCTCAAGAGCTTGAGTCATCTGGCAATCCTCACTCTGTAAAAAGTCTCTTATAGACTCAGCAGTAGTGATATGCACCTAGTCTTTTGAATCATGATAGGCCCAACCCTCCTTGATCTCCTAGTCCTTTGAAGAACAAATGTTTCCTCAAATACTCAGTTAAAGGCCTTAAACCTTAATCAAAGGGTAAACAGGACATATTGGCATGAGTCATGTCCCAAAGTATCTCCTTTATTTATTTTATTTATTTATTTATGTATTTGTGTTTGTTTTCCATGGTAGAGTGTTGATCTCCATGCACCTCTTTCAGACTCAGCCCAGGAGCAGTGTCCGATTAAGTGACTTGCTCAGAGTCACACAGTTAGGCAATGGGAACTGAGGGAATCAAACCTTGCACCAGTGAACCATAAGAAACAGCTCTTTAACAGCTCCTTAATCCTGTAAGCCAGTTGCCTTTCTTTGTAACAAACATCTACTTAAGAGTAGCACTTTTGCTTTTTTCCCCATAAACCTAAACATTTGAATGGGCAGCCTTGAATTCTCCACAAATTATCTTGTGCTGCCCTTAAGGCTGAAAGGAATCTACTATAAAAACAAAAGAGAATAGAACAAGAAGAGAATAGAAAAGAAACATAAATATACACTAGAAAGTAAAACATGTTTAATGCCGATGAGTAACATATTACTTAATTTGGAGCTGTTCTCCTGGGGCTTCCACTGAAAAAGAGCATCTTAGCCCAGTCAGACTTTGCCAGCAAACAAATGTCAATAAATAAATACATAAAAATGTTGATGTTATTAATTTAGATAATTAATGAAGCATTAACCTAGGTTGTACTTGACTATAGTTTAAGTTGCACTATCATTAAAGCTTGGACCAGGGGCTTGGTTTTATGCCATTTTAAAGTTAGTGTCATTAAAGTGTAAGCATGGTATTAAGTACATTTTTGAGAGTGATGTATTTATGATTAACTGACTGAATAGGATTTTGTTTTATTCTAGAATATGTATGTACAACTGGACTAAAAATCAGGAGTTAAAATTGGGATCCACATCTGTATGGCATTTATATGAATTATGATTGAACATTTTGATTTGAAAGGTGGAATAAACAGATATAATGGAAGATAACTGAATTAAAATGCAATTCATTTTTATGTTTGTTTATGTTATAATAATTTCACAGGATCATCATCATCTTCTTTCGGCTGTTCTCGTTAACGGATCACCTGTTTCCATTTCTTCCTGTCCTCTGCATCTTGCTCTGTCACACCAGCCACCTGCATGTCCTCTCTCACCACATCCATAAACCTTATCTTAGGCCTTCCTCTTTTCCTGTTACCTGGTAGCTTCATCCTTAGCATCTTTTTCCCAATATAATTTCACAGGATATAAACAGTAATTTCCATAACTGTTTTTTCTTCTTTGACTTCAAAATCACATTTAAAATTATAGCAGTACAAAAGGCATATGATCCTCGTTCAAAAATATTTATAGTCTAGAAATTACTTTATATACAAAAGAAAGAAAAGAATAGAAGATAAAAAATAGGACACAAAAGTGCAAATAAAAAGATAATAAATGAAAGAAACAAACAAAAAGTGGAAGGGAAATGAAAATAAGGGGGAAGGGAAACAAAAATCAACAAAATGGTAGTATTAGAAGTTTATCTTCTGCATCAGGTTTATTGACCTTTCATGAGTATCTACATTTTTTTGACATTTAACTATCAAAAAATAGATAACCTATTTATATTCCATTATATGGATTGTAACTTTAAGGAATGGGTGACAATTTTCATATCCTTTCATCAGTTTTATAAAGAATCAATTGATTTTATTATTTTATTTATTTATGTATGTATTTATTTATTTATTTTATTTAACATTTGTTAACTGGGAAAGTCCAGCTTGGAACAAAGCCAATTTTCAGCGGAGGCCCGGGGAGAAATTCCCCAGATGCATGTCTTTGTATTATTAGTTTTACTCATAAGGTATCTATCCTTATTTCATTACTCTACTTCCTTTATATATTAGAATTTAACTTCTTTATTATTGGGTTAGTATCTGAGTTATAAAGCTAATTTTTCTAGATTAATATAGTTTGAGCTGGTATTTAATAATTCAAGTGTTCCTAATTACACCAAGAATAGTTAAGTTTCAAAGAAATCTGTGATATTTGTTATACAAATAATTGGAGGATAATATTGATTAGGAATTAGTGTTATGTGTCATAATAGTCATAATACACTTTGTAATACACACACACGTGTGTGTGTGTGTGTGTGTGTGTGTGTGTGTGTGTGTGTGTGTGTGTGTGTGTGTGTGGGTGTATGTGTGTATGTGCATGCGCACGTGCGCATATAAAATTTTAATCTGACGTCACCTATGTTTCTTTTCTTCTATGTATTTTCTTTAATAGTGTATCAGCAAGTCTTATCATATTTTTCCTATTTCATCTATATTAAATGAGGGCCAATTGCATTTTGTCTCTAAATACAGCAAAAATTGATTAAACAGTAACAAAATGTTGTTATGCTTTTTATATTTTTCAAAGGCAAGAGTACCTAATGTGACATTTTTACAAGTTATTAATCTTTTATGGGAGATTTCAAGAAATTAAATTCATTTATACATGAAATATGTCTTCAGTCTCCTTTAAGAAGAAAATAGATGGCTAATGATAACAATGTGATGTTTACAACGATAGTATCAGAATGTCATAATAGAATACATACTTTTTCTAATACATAGTATGCCAGGATTGGGAGCAAAATAATTAAATAATATAGTAAATATGATTTTAGAAAATATGATGGGTTAATTGATTCTGGTTGGGCACTCTTTAGATAAAAAAGAGACTCTATTACAGAAAAAGAGCCTAGAAGCTTAACATCTGCAAAATCTCTGAAATTAGCATTTTTTAATTTACAATTAAACAATTTAATTGGTTTTAAAGATGCTAAATCCATTTTTATTGATATTGTGCTTATATATTGAAAACAATCAAAATTGAATTTAGGTTTATCATTGTAAATTCCATAATTATAGTATTATAATGTCTTTTCTTGCTCAACTTCTGATAACACTGGTGTTGTTAAACTAGAAGAAGTTAAAGAGCAGTACATAAAATTGAAATTTCATATTATTTAATTAAAGAATATATTACAGTTACTCATTTTGGGGACACTTTGAAAAGTTTTACATAGGGCAAACTTGCTGCATTGTGCAGAAAATGGATTATAAATGGGATTATCAGTTTATAGTCAAAACAAATTAAATATAGCTATACTAAAAGTCCAAAATGGTGACTCAGTACATTTTATGTTACTAAATTAATGAAATGAAACATATCAACAAATTGCTTTCCATAAAACTACATCAGCCATGGAGAACATTAAACCTATAAATTATTCTCTAATCTCTCAAGGTATATGAAGATTTTCTAGAAAATCTAAAATCCAAAATAATCATAGAAAGCTACAAGGTATTTGTTTGATTAAGTGGTATTTTTTTTCTTTTCTTTGTTTCTTTGTTTTTTTTTTTTGTTTCTTTGTTTTTTTTTTTTTTTTTTTTTGTTTGTTTAATTAGAGATTAAAAATATAAATTATGAAAGCATCAGTAATATAAATGAAGCATGTATATGAGATGTTTGGGGTCTACTTCAAGCACTTGCATGCTGCCTGCTCATAATACACATGCTGATTGCCAATTGATTCAATACGCAAGTGCACAAACTCCCAATAATTTGATCTATTGTAGCTACTTATCTCCCATAGCCCTACCAGTGCCATAACTCTAACCCTAAAACTCCCTTCCCAATCCCTAAACCTTAACCCCAAATCCCAAACCATAAGACTCTTTTCATGCTCCCAAACCTCAAGAATCCATTCCCATTCCCTACATCTAAAATTCCCCTCCCATTCCCTAAGCCAAAGACCCTCTACTCCACCAGTGCTCTACTCCACAGTCCCACTACTTCTTAAACCCTCATCATGAATACTGCTCAAAACCTTGCTCAAACTCAAATAATACAGCTCAGTAAACTGTGGCAGCTGTTTTGCTGAAGTCATGTTCAAGATAAAGCATGAGCAATAACCTGCCTAAGCTACAAAAAGCTTAAGTGCCTGGCTTTAAGACAGTGAGTTTCAGGCACTTAGGTATTGAGTACTTGTAGAACACCTAGTTATCTTTAAAACTTTTCAGATGTATTTCAGTTATATTTAAAAATCATCTGATATTAACAAACAATAATGAGAAAAATTACATTAATAAAAATATTAGCAAGCAATAATCAGAGGATAACATTACACGAAATAATTTTAAAACATGGGGATAAAAGGTCATCTTGAAATCTGAAATACAATAAAGCTCCAGAATTAGGATTATTACCAGAAATGTATTAACTGTTCCCTCAGAATTAATTAATGTTGTACAGAAAGAATTTAATAATACATAAGAAATAAAGAAATACAATTGACTAGGAAATATTCTGTAATTGTTCCTATTTTGAAACAAGAATAAAATCAATTTGACTATGACTCTAATATACCTATTCCTACTACAAGTGTTTAAATCTGAACTACTCAAATACTACTATCTTGAAACTAAGAACTTGAGCATTTTGTAGCTTATGTAAATTGGTACTCTCACTCAGACTCAAATATGAGGTTGGCCAAGCAGTTGGGGTGGCGTGGGAGTGTAGATTAGCACAGCAATTAAGAAGGTGATTTAGGTTTAGGGAGTAGAATAGTAATTTTAGGATTAGGGAGTGGGAGGGTTGGTCTAGAAAATGGGAAGAAAGTATTAGGTTTAGGGAACTATCAGAAAATCTAAGTTTGGAGAGGTTGGAGTTTTAGGGTAAGGGAGCAAGAACTCAGGTTAGGAGCTGTATGGGGGCTTTAGAGTTAGAGTTAGGGCTCAGGTAGAGATACACAATTTTATAGGGTTAGGTGTTTGGGAGCTAAGTGGTTACAGAATATCTGGCTAGTGGGAGTTTAGGCACTTACTTTTTAACCATGTGTCAGCAAGCAGGTGTGTCTCGTGAGCTACTAGCAGGCAGGCACTTGCATTAGCCCCTATGTCTCATCTTAATATTAGCCTTAAAATATGTCATGTTTATTTAAATTAACAGAGTAGGCAAGTGCCATTTATAAAATAGACAAAAACAAGGCAATACTAAGATGCTCATAACAGGAGTAGACTATGCACATTATAAGAAAAAAAAATACAAAAATTACATTAAAAGACTTAGATATAGAACATAAATGCTTCACCAGATTGAACTTACTTAAAATCCTACAGAAATATAGTTTCCTTGATTTCTTTATTAATATTATTTAAAAGTTATATAATAATTCAATAATGTTCATAAAACTAGGTTCATTCTTAGTACAAGAGATCATAGTAACTAAAGGGGCCAAATATAGATGAATATTGTCTGCATTGCTTTTTGTCTTGGTTGTTGAACTGTTCACAGATAATATCAGACAAACTATTAATATTAAAGGATTTGAACTTGAGAAAGAATAAGAAATCAAGTTATTTTTACTTACAAACCATCTATTATTCACCATCACTAATATCCAAGACAACATATATCATTTATACAATGTGTTATTATATTTAGTAACTTATCAAATATATGCTTTAATAGTAACACACTTGATACAAGTCTAATTAATCAAAATAAGTTCATGATTCAGTATTTATGATACATAAACACAAGCAAAACTGGACCAGTAAAAGGAAAATACATTGGGACAATCATAATGTCTAATTCTGACTAAATAATAAAAAACTAAAATATGATAATAATATCATTAATAAATTAAAATAAATTCATTCCTGATCAATATTGTAGTTTATGTTTGAAAATAAATGTTCCTTTAATAAAATGGTATTAATCACTAAATTATTTTACTGTATAAACAATTTCATTACCATTTTTAAAAACAATATAATAATCAAATTAATAAACATTTCTATGACCTACACTAAATCATATGAAAAAAATAGTAAAGAATTTCTGGATATATCTGTCTATCTATATATAAACATAGGTACTATCATCCATATTCAAGGTAATGGTTCATTCAATGGGCTCTTCATATGATTCAGTTTACAAAAAATATACATAATTTGTTATGTTAAAATATTAACTTTATCGAAAATTACAATGAACTCAGTAACAATATTATCCTAGTTCTAGTGAACTGTCTTCAGTACTGGATTTAGTCCTCAACATAATGCAAGATTATAAATAGTATCCTGATTACATTTAAAATTATACTTATAAAAAGCTACTAAAATATTGTTTTTTTCTGTAGTCCCCTTTAATATTCAAATAAGATAAAGGCTAATAAAAATGGAGAGAAAATAGATGTGTATATTGATTTAATTGGATGAACTAGAGAATACTCTTGCAAAATATAAAACTGATAAAATGGCTACATAGACAACACTTAAGAATGTTTCTTAAACAAAAAATAAATAAAACTAAGTCCTGGAAGTCATGAAAAGAAAGAAGTGCAGGAAAAAGTAAGAGATAGAAAAGATGGATCAAGCTAAAAAGGAGTACTAGTTGGCTAAGAAAAAGGCTAAGAGACCAGTTGCAACAGTGAAAAACAAGGCATCAGAGGACTTTACTAGATTCTAGGAAATGATTCAGTAGATGGCACAAAGAATCTCTGTCATGCTGCAAGGCAAAGACAGAAAGATAAAGAAGACAGTCATCTTTCATAAGGGATACCTACAACAACCTGCTCACCAGTCCTCAGGATATCAAAGGCAGAGTACTTCCAGTAGCTTCCGAATAAAGAAGATCCCACAGAAGGTGTACTACTCTATACACAACCTATGATGAAAGAAGAGGAACCCACTGTAGAAGTAATAAAAGTACTAAGGAAAATGAAGTAAGGGAAAGTAGCAGGTTCATAAGAGGTCACAGCTGATATGATCAAGCTGTTGGGTGAGTTAGTGGAGAAATGGCTCAAGAAAGTACTCATAGCACTATGGAAAGAAAGGTCTACCCTAGATGGCTGGAGAATAAACATTCAAATGCCACTTGAAGAACAAAAAGGGCATTCACAATTGTGGACAGCATATGGTATCAAATTCCTGTCACATTGCCAGAAAGTTTTGGAGAGGACAATTGATTAATGAATATGCAGATTAGTAGAAAGTAGGATGGGAGATTTGTAGCTCACATTTATATCTGGATGGAGCATAACTGTCCCAATGTCTGCAGTGTGATAGTTAAGAAAAAACTAGAGATGAGGAAAGAGAGCAAGCGGGCATCTGTAAACTTGGAGAAAGCCTATGACAAGTCCCCAAGAAAGCTGATTGGGCAGTCCAGTGATGGGTTGAAGTCCCAGAAAAACTGGTAGAATTAGTTCAGGCTGAACCCTATGAAACAAGTAAACCAGTGTTCAGCTTCACAGAGGGGTTCCTGTTGTAGTGGTTATGCATCAAGGTTTGGCTCTGAGCCTACTGCTGTTCATACTGGTAATGGACTACATTAGTAAACAGGTTGGAGACTAGATCAAAAAAGTTGCTTTATGCAGATGATGTGGCAAACTAAGCAGACTCTAAACAAGAACTTTGGAGCAAATCTAAGGGGAAGGGAGTGCAAAGGTGAAGGCCCATGAGATAAAACTGAGTATAGATAAGACAGTTGTAATGGCAGCAAATGGGGGAATAAGGAGAGGATGAGAATTGAGATAGAAGGGAAAAGAGTGGGCAGGTTAAAAGTTTCAAATATCTGGGATGAGGTGTCGAGGAGAAGGAAAATCTGAACTAGGAGGACCTATCTAGAATCAGAGGGGCTGCAGCACACTAGCTGAGAGTATAAGGGGTAGTGTTAGAAGCTGAAAAGTATGGTGTACAAAATAGTGATGTGACCAGTACTATTGTGTGGTACAGAAACCAGGGCAGTAAAGGTAAAACAGCTGAAGAAGCTAGAGGTGATGAATATGAAGTGCCTGAGATGGGAGACACAATGTACACTGTGGGACCAATGAGGAAATAGTGATATTAGGACAGAAGTCCAAGTAAATCCAATTGCAGAGATGGTAAAAAAAAACAGATTACAGAGGTTTTGGCCACATTTGTAGGAAAGCGGAAAACATTCTGGTGAAGAAAATTTGGGACAGACAGGAAAAAGGTAAAAGTCCAGCAAAGAGATGGATGGATTATGTGAGGAAAGACCTGCAACAGTCAAGCATTACTGTCAAAGAGGCAGGAAAGATTAATTGAATCAAAGGAGATGGTGGCAGTTGATATGATACCCCAACCAATGTAGAAAACGGGAAAAGGGGTTGTTGATGATGATGATGATGTTAGTTAAAATAAGATTAAGAATAGATGATATTAGATATAAAGTCTGGCCTAAATTAGGTCAGTCATTTGATACAACCTGCAATTTCTTTTCATTTTTGTTCCCTTCTTCTCCACTACCTTCCAGCTATAACATGCAGATCCCTTTACTTAATCATGCCACTAGTCAGCTTAACCTCTATTCTGCTGCTACTGGGCCATCATTCATCCTACCACAACACTATAATAGCTCTCAACAAATCTCCAACTCTGTCCCAACCACCTATTCAAACTTCCTCCCTACATTATGTACACATCACACCAAACCTATTTAATGATGCCCCTCACCTTTATTCCAAATATAGATTGATGAACTCCATTTCAACTCAAAGCAAAACAAACTTAAGTGGAAAAATAATCTCCAAAAACAAGTATCAGTAATTCCCCAATATACTAAAATCCTTTTAGGAGGAGGTATTCAACCTAATCTTATCCCCACCTACCACAATGAACATCAAGACAACTCTGTTCCACACACTACAACAGTCAGTCCCCAGTCCGGGTAATCTAACCTTTGCTGCCATAAATGTTAGAAGGATTAGAAATAAAATTGCTGAACTATATGCCTGGATTACCCAACATAAACATGGTGTTCTTGCTGTAACTGAAACTTGGCTTAAACTCAGCATAAACAACTCCAAAATTACACCTCCCATCTATAATATCATCCATAATGACCATATAAAGAGGAAAGGTGGTGGTATTGCTTTAATATTTCCCAGGATTATCACATTTCCCCTTTCAATTCAACAGAGTTTCTTATTTTTTATTTTTATTTTATTTTAAATTTGTTAACTAGGAAAGTCCAACTTGGAATGAGCCAATTTTCAGCACAGGCCCAGGGAGAAATGCTCCAGATGCATGTCTTTGTAATGTGGGAGGAAACCAGAGCACCTGGAGAAAACCCACACGAACGCAGAGAGCACATGCAAACTCCACACAGAAGGCACCCCAGCCAAGAATCGAACCGGGGAACCTCTTGCTGTGAGGGAACAACACTACCACTGCATCACTGCGCATCCTCCATTTCCCAAAATTAAACAATTATAAACAAATACATATCACTGTTCTTTAGAGACCTCCTGGTGACAATACAGCTATAATGTAAGATATCTTACATTGGATATCCATAAAAATTCTACAAGAAATAATACTACTAGGTGATGTGAATGTCAATTGGTCAGGCATAAACTCTAACTCCTTTGCATCAAGCATAAACTTATTTGGTTTCACACAACTAATTAATAACCCCACAAGACATCAAATTCCCTATTAGACTAGATCCTAGTATCAGACCCTAGCAAATTCATTACCTCAGGTACAATGTCTGACTGTCTCAGTGATCATCTCCCAGTCTATACAACCAGACATCTCACACATTGACTTAAACAGCATGCTTATAAAATAACACGCAACCTTTCTAAGTTTAACCCAGAAATATTCACTACTAACCTATCATCTATTAACTGGAACTTCCTAAAAATCCTCCCCCTTGGATAATGATGTACATGAATTCAATACAACCTCCCTGAATATCCTAAATAACCCTGCACCTCACAGAAGAAAGAGACTAAAAACAAATAATGAAATTTGGCTATTAAAGAGTAGAATGCTACTGCAAGATAGAGAAAAAACTGGAAAGAATAGCAAAAATATAAAACACAGCAACTTCTTGAAAACGTCAGAATGCTTCACAATCATGCTAAAAAGCAAATTAATAAAGACAAAAAACTATACTATAATAACTTTCAAAATAATAGTAAACACAGCCTTAAAAAATTCTGGACAGCCATTAAAGAAATCTTGCATCCCTGCCGTAAATTCAACCATAATCCCGCTCCCAATAACTCAGCATTCAGAACTGCAATATAGTTCAACTCTTATTTCATAGCTGGTACAGCATCTCTTACCAAGGATTCCCCAACATCTAATCCTAACCCTGCCCAGCAGCCATGTATCACACATCCACTTTCCCCTTCAGACCTGTTCCCATATCCTATAGGAAATTACTCTTAAATAAATTCAAACCATGCTGTACTTCAGCTAACAAACTTGCAAGCAAATACCTTAGAATAACAGCCAGTAGCACTGTCTACCCTGTTTCAATCCTTATAAATAGGTCAGTTTAGGAATCCCATGTTCCCTTTCTCTGGAAAAAGTCACATGCTATCCCTCTACACAAAGGAGGAAATTCAACAAATAATACTAACTTTAGACCGATAGCAATCTTATCCCCTCACCCCTCCAAAATACTTGAAACCTTGTATTCAAAAAGAATTGCTAAATTATCTCCTGCAGGAAGAACCCCATATCCCCCCACAACATGGCTTCCATCTTTCCCATAGTACTAACACTGCACTTCAACACATATAGATACAGTCAATAACGCTAGAGATCATGGCAAACTAGCATCCTCCCTATTTCTAGACTTGTCTAAAGCCTTTGGCACAGTTTGTCAGAGCAAACTTCTATCTCAAATGTCCTCATTAGGTCTCTGTAAGCCCACCCTTCTATAGTTCAAAATATACCTATCCAATAGTCAGTAAAATTGCACTCCACCCTCTCTCAGTACCTCCCAGTCACCACCAGTGTACCACAAGGCTCTCTTCCCCTCCTCTTTAACATTCTCACCAACATCCTCCACACAACCACACAATAGGCCTCCCTAATACAGTACACAGATGACTACACACTCATTTGTACATCTGACACCATGGCAAACCTCCAAAAATTTATACAGGAAGCTTTAACAGCAACTGAAACATGGCTTTGTAACTCACAAACAATGGTCAATTCTAAAAAAAACAACACATTTTCCCCAAATTCTTCTCCTATGAAAAAACAAACTTTAAATTCTTCTCTCTTGATAATGTTGATTTTAAGGTTGAGTTTTGAAGATTCTATGACTGTCACTGTTCAAATTGAGTTTATGCAGAGGTCTGTGTAACTTGTGGCAGTTTCTATATTTTTAAAATTGTACGAAAACCTTCAAACCATATTAATGAGCACTGTGCAGCTATACGTAATGCTGACAATATAAATGCCTTATGTAATCATAGCTTGTCATGCCCAGGTTCTGTTCAATTTAAATTCTTAGTGCTAGAACAGATAGACTTGTTTTTGATGACACAGACACTACTAGAGGTGCATGAATTAAAGTGGCAGCTGCTACTTAATGCAGATTCCCAGCCAGGATTGAACAAGTCTCTTAATATTAAATGTGCTTTAAGATGGCTTAGATAACCTGTTAATCATTAACTGTTTCTTTAGTTTATGTTTGAAATGGTTTGAGACATTATTTCACATTACATCGAGGAAACTGTCAAGATATATCAAAGAACACTGTACAGCCATACGTAATAAAGAGACAAATAATGCTTTATGTAATCACAGTCAAGTAAGCACAGGGCTCCAGAAATTCGTATTCCTAGATTTAGAACAGGTAGATTTATTTTATGGAAATGTGGATACTTTACTGGAGTTTTGTGAGTTAAAGTGGCAGTTATTCCTCAATGCAGAGGCTTTCCCAGGTCTAAATGAAGCTCTGAATAGTAAATGTGCTTTGCTCTTGTTGAAGTAACCCCCTCACCACTACCTATTTTTTCAAAGACTTTACAGGTTCACCAAAACAATTAACTGATTGTCTGTAACATTTTATTACCTTTTGACTTGCCTTAGCTCAAAGGTTGTATTTATCATTTACAGTTAATTTAAAGATTTTTTTCACATTTTATGGGCTGCTTACGTGGCACCAGCAAGGATATTTAATGTACTGCTTACCAGTTGCATACTTATTTCTAAAAGTTTTTCTGAAGAAGTTCCTGTCATGATTAAAGAATGAAAGCAGTCAACTCCAGCTCTGTTTTTGTTATTTTCCTTCTTGCATGGTTTTAGAAGTTTTTTCTATATTTAAGTTTTTCATCTTCTAAACCAGACCAGTTCTTTTGCTTTGTTTAGTTTAATATATATATATATATATATATATATATATATATATATATATATATATATATATATATATATATATATATATACACCACACCACACCCACACCACAACACCGACCCAATACACAAACCACACACACAACTAATGAAACCACAACACACGAACACAATTAACACGACAACGAACTACACATAACACAATCCAAACCCTAAACATCCACTAAAATCACACATATCCACTACCTAACCCAAACCTAACCCTAAGGTCCCTAACCTACGCCAATTACCAATGCCTAAAACTATCCCAAAACAACTACCCCACCACAAAACTTTCACTCTCCTAACCCCTAACCACACTCACGCCCCCCCCCAAAACAAAATGCCCCACAAAAACCACCCCTCACCCTACCCCTCACCCTAACCCAACCCCCACCCCAAAACACACCCACCCCACTATCGCACACTCTACACCCCACCCACCTCTCCACTCACAAAACTTACTCCCTAAACTAAACTCACTATCTCCACAACTCTCTACCCCACACCTACCTCCACACACCCACACACACTCACACACACCACACCCTAACCACAAATCCCACAACAACAACACCCCACCTCAACCCTACTAACTTCACTACTCTCCACTCACGCACAGAGACGCTAGCGCTACACACTCCTCATTCCTCTGTCTCTGTCCGCTGTCGGCCATTTCTTTTAAACTTACCTACTCATCCCATTCTCCCTCTTCCACGTGTCGGTCAACTCTGATTTCGTGGAAAAGTAGACCCATATATATATATATATATATATATATATATATATATATTTAAGCCTCAGACTTGCAGTGTAACAGGTTTGATGAGCTGTTGGACCTGTGAGGTCTACAGCACTTCTTGAGCAGGGTTGCCAGACATCCCTATTTGAGCAGGACTGTCCCGGGATCAGCAGTCCAATCCCGAGTCTCACACTGCCAGTTAACATCCCATTGAAACAGCCTCCACTTTGCGATTTATGATTGGCCCGTATGCCGGTATGCAAGCCAGTCATAAATCACAAAGCAGAGCCATTTCAGTGAGTTGTTCTGCATTGAACAGAAGAGGATCTGCTGTGCGATTTTTGATTGGCTTGCATACTGGCATACGGGCCAGTCATAAATCGCAAAGCTGAGTCACTTTTGTTCAGTGCAGAACAGCAGGCTGCTCCATATTGAACAGACGAGGCTCTGCTGTGCAAATTTTTGATTGGCTCGTATACTGGCATACACGCCAATCATAAATTGCAAAGCTGAGTTACTTCTGTAACGAAAGACCTTTTTTTTTTCTTTACTTAGTATAAAAGACCTTTTTTTGTCCCTACCTGTCCCTTCAGAAATCTGGCAACCCTGTTCTTGAGTTACAGGAACTGGGAATCTTAGTGAAACATGGAACAAAGTGCCTGATATGTACATAACTGACATTTTTGGATCATGGTAAGAGAAGGAAACAAAAGAGATGTGAGAGAATACGTAAAAAAGGATCTAGGCTTGCTGGAAAATGTTCAATCACTGGAAAGCAACATGGACTATATAAGGCTGGGAATATTGACTCAGAACAAGGTGAGGAATGTGCTTATTTTTACTGTGACTTGGCTAAACTCTAGCATTAATGACAGTGCAATCCATGTGGAGGGGCTATCACTTTTTAGAGCAGACAGAATACATTCTCTCAGTGGTAAGTCCATAGGGGAAGGTGTCTGCATATACATCAATAACAAGTGGTGTACCAGTCGTGAGATAGTATCCTTGCACTGTTCAGATAATCTAGAGTTTTTGTCACTGAAATGCAGACCCTTTTATCTACCCAGGGAATTTAACCACATTTGCATTACAGCTGTCTACGGTCCTCCCAGTGCTAATCCAAATGAAGCAATGACCACATTATACCAGGCTATAAATGAACTGCAAAACTGGAATCCAGACTATCCAGACTATGTTCATATAGTGGCAGGTGACTTTAATCAGGCCAACTTGAAAATGGTTCTGCCCCACTATTTCCAATATGGGGACTTTGCAACAAGGGGGGGAGAACACACATGACAAGGTATACAGCAATGTTAAGCTGGCATTTAAGGCAGTGCCTCACCCACACCTGGGAAACTCTGACCACCTCTCCATATTGTTACTGCTGGCATATAAACCATAGCTAACTAGAGGAGACCAACAGTGAAAGAAATAAGAGTATGATCAGAGGGTGCAGTCACAGCACTCTAGGACTGTTCTGAAAGCACATACTGGAGCATATTCAAGGAGGTGGCTATTGAGATCCAGTGTATCAACCTGGAGGAGTACACCGACTCAGTGATGGGCTACATCTCGAAATGTGTGGATGATGTGACAGTCACCAAAACCATCATCACACGAGCCAACTAGAAACTCTGGTTGACAAGAGAGGTGTACAAGTTACTGAAAGCAAGGAATGCAAGGAATGACAGAGAAGCCCTCAGAAAAGCCAGAGCAAATCTGAAGAAGTGAGTGAGGGAAGCAAATTGTGCCTACTTCTCTGACCAAAAAGAGCCCAGGCACCAATGGCAGGGTATCCAGTCCATAAATGACTACAAACCCCTATCTTCGCAAGGTAAGGACAACAAGGAATTCCTAAATAAGCTGAATGTCTACTTCAGCAGATTCAAGGAAGGGAACAGAACAACAGTGAAGAAAATGCCCATTGGCCATAATGAGAAGATGCTCACCCTCAACCCAGCTGATGTCCAGAGGATGCTGCACAGAGTTAACCTGAGAAAAGCGGCTGGGCCTGACAACATCCTAGGGTGAGTGCTCAGACACTATGCAGCCCAAATAACAAATGTCCTTACTGATATCTTCAATAACTCTCTGAGTCAGCAAATTGTTCTGAAATGCTTCAAGGACATGACAATCATTCTATTACCAAAGAAGTCTCCACCATCTTGCCTAAATGACTACCACCCTGTAGACCTCACTTCCACAGTGATGAAGTGCTTTGAAAGGCTGGTCAAAGATGCTATAGCATCTGAGTTACCTGCTGATTTTGACCTTCTGCTGTTTGCTTACGGAGAAAACCACTCTACATCAGATGCCATCTCTCTAGCACTCCATCTATCCCTGGAACACCTTGAAAATAAAAACACCTACACGAGGGTACTATTATTCGACTTCAGCTATGCTTTTAACATGGCCATCCTTCTTCATCTGGTAATGAAGCTACTCTAGACATCAAAACTCCACTTTGTAACTGGATGCTTGACTTTCTCACAGATGTCAGAAATTGTGCACAGGAAATAACTCCTCAGATAGCATCACTCTCAACACTGGAGGCCACAAAGATGTTTACTAAGTACCTTGCTGTTCACCCTGTTAACACATGATTTTACAGCCAGGTACAATACAAACAACATCATCAAGTTTGCTGATGAAACAACAGTGGTGGGCCTCATTAGTAACGACAATGAAACAGCATATAGAGATGAGGTGGAACAATTGATTATCTGGTGTGGAAATAACAATGTAGCATTAAATGTAAACAAGACAAAAGAGATAATTGTGGACTAAACGCCAATTTTCTAGAGTTTCTGTGATTTAAAAAGCTTGCTTCAGCTACATATTGTACTTATTTTACTGCCTGCACTTTAACAAATTCGGTTTTGTGTTTAAATTACCTGTTTAACTGTTGTAGGTAACACACTCAAGTGTGATAGCCATTTTTGTGCATTTAAAGTGTTTTTTGATTGTATCTGCTTTATTTTCTGAACAAAAAAAAAAAATACTTGTTTTCCCACCTTTCTAAGTTAGTATAGTCCAGTTTTCAGGTTAGTGCTGAATTCAGGGCTGTGTTACAAGTTTCTGTGTTTGCCCATACCTTACTTGGATAGAAGGAAGTTTCTCTGTTCACTGTGAGAGAGGGAGCTTTGAGCAGCTTATCTGTCCCTGGAGGAGTGGTTTCAGCCCAGAAATTAGTAGTTTATTGGCCATTTTGGGCTAATTTCTATCTCTTTCATTTCCCTGCTATAAAACTCGCATTTGTGCAGATTTGCGCATCGGGCAGCACCAGTTAGCTAGGGTATAACTATTCCGGGCTCCACAAAGTCTACTCTTCAATTTTTCCCTTGGAACTAGACAAGCTTTCAACTTAAGCACTCAAACCATTCACTTCTCATCCCAGCACTAGCTCAAAACTCATGGCAAGCACTAATAAACCTTATCACTAGACCCCCTCTATACTGTAGAGAAGGACAAGGCTCTCTATTTGACCTTACCAGCCAATCAGTAAAACAGTTCACTGTACCTATCCAGGCATGTCCAAAGGGCAGTTTCAGGTGTACTCTATGGTCCAACTGGTGAATCTGGACATTTTGAGGCAATGTTACAATTGCCTCATGTACACAGACAGCCCTCTCCTCCTTCCACCAAACACTAATACATGCCAGATATGCAATTATACAGCCAAACTGGAGGCTAAGCTCTCTCAACCCAAGACTGGACCAGGCAGTCAAGAGGAGAAGGGAATTACTTGCATCACACCACCAGTCTCACATAGACCTATGAAACCAGCACTGGCAAAAAACACACATAAATACATGAAAACATACTCGGAGGCTCTAAATAATAATCTGCAAAAGCAACAGAGACCTCCAAAGCAGACATCCAAGCAACCTCCATCCCTCAACACAAACCAAGAAACACATACTTCACAAAACCAGTGTGGCACACAATCACAGCCCTTAAGGCAAAATAACATACCCAACACATTAGTAATAGGTGACTCTATAGTCAGGCACACTGACGTCCCATTCACTAGGTTGAACAAGGAGAAGGTTACTGTTTGCTGCCTGTCGGGTGCCAGGATCTGCCACATAGCACAAGCACTCCGGTCACTCCAGAACAAGTACAAATATGACTCTGTCATTGTCCATGTTGGTGCGAATGACTTGAGCCGTACCTCCCTGGACTACATGAAAAGAGAGGAGGAGCTCTCTGATCACGTTGCCCAGGCCGATATGACCCTGACCCTGAGTAGCATCCTGCCCTCACCAAGAATGATACCACGGTATAGAGAAAAATTATCAATTTCAATAATTGGCTAAGCTTTTGGTGTCATTCAAAGGGGATCCAGTGTCTGTCAGTCTGGGATGACATGCTCAACAAGCCACGCTGCTTCACTAGAGACGGCTTGCACCTGTCACTCTTAGGCTTTCGAATACTGGCCAAGGCTCTTGCCACCCCCATAGTGCCTTTTTTAGGCAAGGCTCAAAAGACAAACCCACCACCGTAAATAGCACAAGTAACAAAAAACTGAGGGTAATGCTACTCAATGCCAGAAGTCTAAACCTCAAAATGCACGCACTCAAGGCACTCCTCAG